>NW_023339762.1:5097374-5113762 GCF_004916995.1 Morone saxatilis | reverse complement strand
GTGCTTTCACCTTTGTCAGCATGCATAAGGATGTCATTAGACACTCTCAGTAATGCTGTCTCTGTGCTATGCTTTTGGCGAAAACCAGATTGGAATTTGTCAAAGATTCTATGACCCTCTACCAGCTTCAGGAGCTGGTCCGCAACAATCTTTTCAAGGATTTTAGATAAAAAGGGCAGTTTTGAGATAGGTCTATAGTTTTCTAACTGGTCTGGATTGAGAGAGGGTTTTTTAAGAAGTGGATGGAAAGTGACCTGTAGCATCTGTATATTCTCATTCTAAGGTAACAAATACATATGGATTCCTTTATTCAGGTGATTATACACCAAGGAATAAATGCCTATGATCATCATATTCCATTTAATAGATCCTCCTACATGTTGTTACACTTTAAGGATTTGATTGAGACTTCATTGCGGAGGTGGTGGCTAAATTTATTACCATTTTTGCTAATGTCAAACTGAATCTGCAGGAAAGACACCGTCAAAATGGTGGGCTCTAGATCCATACTGTAAGTATGCAAAAAGGCCTGGAGACCCTTTATGTCACAGTATATGTAGTATTTCTAGATTTATGTTTCTAGTCCCCCTCCCTCTAAACCCTGCTGCTCTGCTTTGTTCAGCTCTATGATCCACTTGTGTATTTGCCTTTTCATCAACCAATATCCACTGTTTCTAGGAAAGAAAGACAGGTCCCAGGTATAGTTCATTTAAACACACAAGTACAGTTTTTTATTCTATTTTGGGGAATTTTTAAGTCTTTATTAGAAAGCCGACGGGAAAGAGATGAAAGGAAATTATTTGAAAGGGATGGGACATGAAAGAGAGACACTGCTGTTCATGGTTGGCACCTTAACCCCCAGACCACAAGAGCTCCCCAATCAATTAAATAAGCACAAAAAACAAAAGCTGACGTACGTGTTGTAAAAATTTCCACGGTGCTCATATTACCCAAATTTCTGATGTACCTCTGTTAGAAATGTTGTACTGACCTCCAGTAGATGAGGATACTGATGAGGACGATCAGGCCGACGACGGTGAGGGTGGAGATGACGGCCAGAGGAACCACAGCCTTCCTCTCTCTTTCCCTGATGGAACCAACTCTTGACTCATGGCTGCTGTTACTGGCATCTGATGAGAAAGAACAGAAGAGGACAAAAATCTAAGCAACTGCAGGGTGAGTCAGAGCCATCACCTGTTGCATACTGAGATTTATGGCGTTCCGAGGATACTCTGCTCTGGTTGTAGAAGTGTAATTCATCACACCTTAGTCAGCAGAGCCAAAGGCACATAAAGTACTCAAGTGGCTCCGAACCCATTTGCTCTCTACTAGAAGGGATTATGTAAATTACACAAGGTAGTAATTCTCTGTATGGGGATTCTTTAGAGTAGGAAATTGTGGGAATGTGTGAATATTGCAAGTTAGAAATTATATAAAGCTAAATTTCACTACTTTACAAACAGACAGGCAACGTACAAGGAAAAACTGTCCTTCCCTCAAAAATGTAATAACTTTTTAAAGTTTTTATCTTAACTACAACAGACTACACTATCTTTCTCGTCTCATAATGCTTATATTATTATTATGCAGACTACAGGTTGTCTATCAACACAGGTCAACCAGATAGTAAAGGTTAATATTTGTCATACATGCTATATCTCCTCAGAAATCATTACAATGACTGGCAGGCTACTGTCCAGTAATAACGGTGAATAAAAGTCAGAAATCCACAACTCTGCTAAAGAGAAGTTAGACTTGTTTTTTCGCTTTCTAGGCTATTTTATTTGATTAGCCACTTCAACATAAAAAGAGGAAAGCACACAGTTATTTCCCCTTTTTGATGGCTACAAAAAACAAAAGAAATAGAAATTGAATTGAATAGCCAAACTGAATGATCGGATGATACATGGACCACGCACAACAGTTCATAATGAAAAGTCCCTCACAGATCAAACAAGAGCGCATTCATCAAACAGGAGTCAATCAAGCAGCGCAATTGTAACTTTGAATAACAGGAAAAGAGATCCTGACCTGACTGAGCTACTGCTGAATCCTCCCTTTATCATCTAATAACCAGTAAGGAGTATGGATTAACCTTGACTGGGAGGCAGAACTTACCTCTTCTGCACAAACTGACTCAGTTAAGCTGTGAATGGCTGGGTCAGCCCTGTTGACGACAGCCTAGTTCATGAGTATGTGGTGCGCTTGTGCACCCTCAGAGGAAAACCCATTCATTCAACCATCCATCCAACAGAACTTTGTCTGGCTCTCAAAAACCCTGCACACGTGGGCGATGATAATGGGCAAAGAAAAGCAAAGGCCCGGACAGAAGATGGAAAAGGTTATTCATTTCAGTGCAGAGACTGAAGTAACAAAGCGACTCAAAGAAGAGCTGATGAGAATTAAGGACACAAAACTTCTACTCAAATAAAAATATTTCAGATTCAAAGCAAAACTAAATGATGGCGTTCTGTTACTGTACAACTGGATGTCAGAATGTCAAGGGCAGATAAGGTATATACAAAAAATACACTTGGAAAGGTAGGATTGTAATTCAAAGAACCAGATCTGTGTTTGAGCCTGTTATAGCGCAGCACAATACCATCATATTTTAGACTGATGTCCTACCTTCCAGACAGCCATTGGTTCCAGTTTATTTCTAAAAGAAGTCAAAAGAATCTAGCGAAGTTGCAAAACTACAACCATCTGAATACAGCTCAGCATTCCAAGCACATAGGAGAGACTAAGGTGGCCACGAAAACTCACAAAACAGAGCCAGTGTTTGGTTTGTCCATTCTGGGCTTCTGTAGAAACATGGCGGCTTCCTTGAAAAAGGAATTCTAAAATAACAACTTACCGCCCATCTCATTCAACATGAGTGTCTGGGATCACTCAATTCACAACCTGAAAACATCATGCCTCCTGCTATGGCTATAGCCAGCACAGAGGCATAAATACAATACAACGATTCTTATTTCCAGGTGATTATACACTAATGAAAACATATCTATGAATATTATTTTGCATTTGTGCACGTAGAATCTCTGAAATGTTAGACACTGGACCTTTAAAGTTCAGTTCAGTAATGCAGTTACACACAGAGACTATTTTAAAAAAGCTTATTATTCTTGCCCAAAAGCATGCTCTGTTGTTGAAAAATCTAAATGTTAAGACCCCAAAACAAGCAAATACAAATAAAAACAATCCATGAATTCATAAAAAACTTGAATTTAGAGGTTTCTTGCATGCAAAAGAAACACTTAAAACTCAGAGCATCCTTGAATATACTGACAAATAGTTTTAAAACTAGTATTACAATGTAACATTGAAAAAACTACAAAGAAACATAAAGGTTGACTGAGATTAACTGATTGATATTATCTGTCTGCAGCAGGTCTTTGAAACTTGATTTTTTTTAGAAATTAACTAAAAATAATAGCTGCCAGGAAGGAAGAAAATCAGTCAACAAACAGATGGGATGCTTTGTAGTTAATGATGCAAGGTAGAACTGATTCTAATGTAAAAATCAATCAGGCAGCAGTACTATTAAATATACATGATCTATTATTGAACCACCTGTATGGTTCTTCAGGACCAGTGCTCCCACTAAACCTATTGCAGGAGGTACATCTACAATCAAACATTGTTGAAAGCTTCATGAATTGTTCTATTTATTGATATTTGAATTTTGAATTGATTTTAAGTCTTTTGAGACTATATACAGTGCAGTGTAGTCAAAAACCGTGCAGGTGTGGGGATGGTGTTTGAACCAGTTGAATCTTGGAAGAGCTCTACTGCACTCTGGTGGCCATGACAGGTAACATTTGGGAAGAGAAGAGGATTTTGGACATAATTCTACCTACTGTAATATAACAGAGAGCTCTAACGATATTAAATGTGCGGCCACAATGGTCTAATAATTTAAGAACACATTAAGCATGTGTCATCCGGACAGATTATCTACAGTACAGCATATAATAATACTCGATATAGTATACTTATAGTATATATTTAAAAACATAAGAGAATTAATAGTAGTGAATGTACTGTTGGCAAATGTAGGTACTAAAGTGGCTAAAGGTTTTTAAGAGGGATGGATTTAGTCCATAAGAGGAAACAAGCATGCTTCTTCTGCGTTCTCAGATGGATGCTCTACCTCAAAAAAGTTTTTGTTAAAACCCAAAACAGATTTAGGGAAAAAGGCAGCACTCCAATGGTAATAAAAACTAAGAGTCACTACTTCTTGATAATTTTTGGTGATGTTATTTTTAACAAATAGTCAAATTTCACATGTTTTGGTTTCCTCAGAGCATTATGCTTGAACTTGTACACTTTAAAGGTGATCTTTAAACCAAAAACTAAAAAAAACTAAAAATAATAAATTAATTAATTTAAAAAATGTATAAACACACCACACAGTGAGTAATAAAGCAGATTTGTCAATTAGTTGTAAATAAAATCACTCAAGACTTATGGATTAATTTTGTGTAATGTTATTGCACTGAGCTTTGTGATAGACTGGCTTCTTGAGTGTCCCTACCAGCCTCTCAAAATGCATGCTGGATTAGGTTTCACCCCTTCATAACGCTAAACAGAATATATGGTTTGGAAGATGGATGGATGACGGTTACTAAAATGAGTCTGAAATGATGATGACGATAGTGATGGTACGTTCATCGAAGTTACTGGATCCTGTTTGGTGATTGTAATGGATGATGTTTTACCTCGCATGCATGAGTTTTCACTTTCGCAGACAAAAATTAAAAAATGAAATGTAGATTTGTTGTTGATAGATGATGGATTAGTCCAGAACTCTTCCCGATCCCTTGGTATTTTGCATATTTTTTACCACATGGACGGCTTTTTTACCTGCGACTGGCTCCTCTTCCTCTGACTCTCTTTCTGTGCGCTCGGAGATACTGAAGTCAGAGGACGTCTCGTTGTCATACAGGCTTTCACCCTGCCCTGAGCCACTCTCCTCCTCCCTGCCCAGCGACCAGGGTGAAGCCGAGGTTACCGCAGAGAGGGTTGGCGTCACTGTGCCTCCCACCTCCGAGGTGATGGCACTACCACTCTCACTTTCAAAATAGAACGCTGAGGAGCGTTCATCCAAATCATCAGGGGTTTGTACAGACTCAGAAGTCGTAGACGGGGGAATGGTGTTAGTGACTTTGGTTGAATAAGGGAACACGCTCTCTCCAGAGGCCGAGGTTTGAACCCTGTCCCACTCCTGATCTATGCCCTCCTGGGAGTCTGGGAACAGGGCCGAGCCGGAGGCACTGCTGCTAGTGTCTAACGCCTGTCCTTCTGGGGTGGGGGTGAATGGGGAGGCTGTGGGTGAGGGAGGGAGGGCAGAGGTTTGTAGGGCGGAGTTCCCGTCTGATGTCGAGAACCAGGGATTCCTGACGCCAGACGCTGTGGGTGCAACAGAAATGGGCAGGTCACTATAGGTGACTTGGAGAGGGTGGGAGTGTGAAGAAGACAATGAGGGAGAGACAGCTCTATGGGAGTGCAGAGGCTGGTCTAAGGACAGACCATCCGAAGCTGCCACAGACAAAGAGTGTAAAAGATCATCTATACCAACACCAGAGGCCGAAGGGAAATCCACACTAGAGAAAAGCTCTAAGCTAGCAGAGTCCCAGGCTGAGGAAGGCAGTGATACATGAGGAGAGGCATGCAACCAGGGTGAGGACGCCGACGGCTCCAGAGAACAGCCGCACATGGAGTCCATGTCGCTAGTTAATGGTAACCCATCACCGCTGACCTCGGGGAGAAAAGACTCTATTATGCTCCCCGTGGCGTACCTTGAGTCCTCAAACCCAACAGAGAAAGTACGGGATAAACCTGGAGTTGTGCCAGAAAAGGTGAAGTCACTAGAGAGGAGAACTGAGGGCTGGAGGGTGGGGCTGAGAGACAGGGACACTGCTGAAAGTGACGGATCCCAGGAGGATTCAGAAGGCTCGGCGGCGAAGGTGGTGCCAGACGGCTCTGGCACCATTTTGAGAGGAGGGGTATCGGTAAATACTGAGGGGTCACCTGAAGAGGCTGACGAAGATGAAGACCCAGATAACAAATCACCATCGCTATCATTATCATCAAACCCGACACCGGGGGAGACAGGGTTAGTCTCCCAACCAGAAAGGGGCTGCGAGGGGTGAGGGAGGTGAGGCAGGGTGGAGGCAAGGAGTGAAGGGGTTGAAGGAGAAGCCGGGTCTTTGCTAGACAGCGGTGCAGTAGCAGCATGCTGGGAGTCCGATGCAGAGGCAGACAACATAGGCCAAGACGAGGAGGGAGGGTCATGCAGGCAGGTGGAGGGGGCAGCATCGGGGTCCGCAGTGTCACACAGATGGGAGGAGGAGGCGGAGGAGGAGGAGGAGGAGGAGGAGGAGGGGAGGACAGAGGGGCGCTCACCATTGGATAGTGGCTGTGTGGTCTGCAAGAGAACGCCACTCAACCGGACAGAGGACGTGGTAGACGAAAAATGGGGCATGCTGGGACTTGTGGGCCTACGTGGAACAGTTTCACTCGAGGAGGTAGGCTGGTAGGTCGAACTTTCTGCCTGGATCTCTGGAAGACCTCTGGGTCCAGTGGACACACCTCGATCAGTGGTGGTGTCCGTGTTTACCGGACGCGCCAGGTTATGGTCCTTCTCTGCCTGTATGAAGGACGGTGATGTTGTTGTGCTACTCATGTCGCTGGTACGAGACCTCAATGTGGTGGTTGTGGTGCTGTATGAAGATGAAGAAATACTTTCACCACCTTTTGTCTTTGTACTGGTAAATGTAGGAGTAATGGTACTAACACCACTTTTTGTCTTTTCAGAGGTGTCTCTTGCACTGATGCCTTCGAGAACACCATCTGTCTTTGCATTGGAGTATAAAGGAGTAGTGGAAGTGGAAATAAAGACTTCCTTGGTTGTTGTTGTTGTGGAGAAAGAGGGATCATTGCCACTGAAGTCAGCACTTCCTCTGGTCTCTGGTGGTTGTGTGGAGGTACTGTGGCGTACCGTCTCTTCAGAATGGCTCCGGACTTGACCATATTGGGTGGATCCGACCCATGGAATCGGATCAGTGGTGGTTTTCCCACGGCCAGATTCTGCTGTTGTGCTTCTGATGCCAGGTAGAGGCACAAGAAGTGATCCAGAAGTTGTGGTCCTTGGCGATTTTGTAGGAATTAAGGCCAGATCATAATCCTTGGTTTTGACTGGTTCATTCCAAGACAGATCAGGTTCATAGTTGCTCTGTTAGAAAAGTTCAGAGAGGTTTATAGACAACCATAAATGACAGTGATCTAAGCATGTCATATGCAGTGTTTGAAGAAAAATAAATGGTTTCCTTACCTCAGTGTTAAATTCATCTGAATCTGGATCCAGTGTGTTTTCTGAAAAAAAGGCACAGGTTGCATCATTAGTTACAAAAAATATGTCACAAAAAAAGAACTGAAATAACTGTTACAAGCTCGAGGAATACTCAATTTCTCTCTTGACCTACTTTACTTTTAAAATTTCTCTTAGTTGTATTTATGTTGGTGCCAAAAGCAGAAACGTAAAGAAGGGTAAAACAATTTAAGTGTAGTGAGAAAATCACATAAAAGGAAAAAGGCACACCCTGAGACACTGTGTTTCTGGATGTTTTGGAAAAATAAAGAGATAATTGTTTTGTTTTATTAAACCTAAAAAAACTTGAACTTGTTGAAGGATGTAAATGTGTGGAAAATGGGGAAGAGGGAAAGGATGTACACACCACATCAAGCAGTATGTTGGCTTTATGATAAACACAAAACGAACACTTGCATGCAACATATCAGACACATTTGGACTTCCATGCATGGATTCCCCCAAAGACACAAGCACACACAGAAAATCTTGAACAAAAAGCATTTGCAATTAATCATTTTTAGGTTTCATCCCTCTTTTAAAAACCTGACGAGCCAAGAGAAGGAATTTGAACTGACAACTTTCAGCTACTTTCAAACTTCACCTGTCTGTCACCTAAGAGGGATATAACAAACTCACAAAAAGAGTTACTTGCAAATGCCACATATGTTGACCGAGCTCAGACACACAGCACACAGCGGGCATGTCAGGGAGCAGGTTGTGGTGTGTCTCTTACCTGTCTGAGGCTAAGTCATACATCATGGAGACCAGATCAAACTGGTTTGTGAAGCATGAGGTGAGGTTTTACAAGTTTAATGAACTGGGTTTAAGGGAGATCATTCAGGGTTTGGAGCAAAAGGGAGTTGAGTGGCTAAAAACTAACTTTAATTTATCAATGGAATGTTTTTGAACTATATTTGAGATCATGAATAAAATCAAAATGACAGGAAAAACTCTTGTGTTAAAATTATTAATTGATTAAATGATTAGTCAATCAACAGAAAGTGATAGATTATGTCTTTTTTAATAAATTGTTTTTTTCAATTATCAAGTAAAACAACCAAATACAGCTTCAAAACTGTTACAGCTTCAAAACTGCAAACTTTTTCTTCGAGGCAAAATAAAAATACTAAGTATTGATCTAATAGTGACCTGCTGCTAGTCCCTGCAAAAAGTATGCTAATAACTGTAATCAGAAAGATTGATCTGATGAATGATTTTAATGTTATATTGCTAAAACAATGGCTTTGCTGCAATTCACATATTAACTATTTAGCTAATAAAATGTCAAATGCTTACCAAAACCAAATTGGATATCTTTATATTGATTATTTTGTCTAAACAACAGTCAAAGATAAGATAAGATATGACACAATGATATTGTGCCACGAAACAGAAAAAACAAGCAAAAGTTTGCATATTTCTAACAAACAAAGTCATCTTTCTACATAATGTATTAACCAATCAATGATATCATAGATTTAATTTTCTGTTGATCAACTAAAAGTTTAATTGGCTAATAATTATAGCTATAGACCTAGCTAGCTATTAACGTTGAGCTAGCTGAGTTGTTGTAGCACTAAACTGACATTATAATCTTTATGACCACCACAACAGCAATTTTTAGCTACCATGCAATAATACATTTGTTATTACAAACTTTTACTACTACTTGGGAGCATAATGTCAGCAATTGTACACAATGGGGTCACCAGAAAAGTAGTGAAGTAAACTTAGCAGATGTTGCATAATATAACTCATTCATGCAAGTTGACACTGAAATAGGATGCATAGGATTTTTTTCTTTTCTTTGTAACAAGACATATTAGTTTATTTAATATAAAGTCCAGTTGAAATACAAAGTTACTTTGATTCCAATCCATGTTACACAAAATACTGCTGCACACATGCAAACATTTCTCTTACTGTGACAGGCAAGCAGAACGGATGCCACATAATGAAAACAAAACAAAGATGGCGACTTTGTCTTTCCATGTGACACGAAGGGACAAAAGAAATGACCCCTTGACCCCACACCAAGAATATTCTTTCATCTTAGAAACATATAAAGAGAAAGCAGATTTGAAGAGTACACAGAGAAACTTAAGACACAGTTAAAAACAGAAAAAGACGAGTCAAACAACAGAGCTGCATGTGTGTGTGTGTTTAAATCCTCACAAAATATATACCCCAGAGCGAGGGGTTGGGTGGGTGAAAGTGAGAGAAAGAGGAAGAAAAACAAAACATGTCTGGCGTCTCATTCAGGGTTCAGAGGGAGGATGAGTGGGAGGATGGAAATGCTTTTAAAAGACCACAAATGTGGCTGGTGATAAAACATATGACCAGAAAAGGAAAACAAGTAGAAGAAGTGAATTTTACTCCAACACAAACCCTAATCCATACATGAAATCTCTCCTTCAACATTAGCTGGTAAATTGGTTCCCCTCATAATTTGTAAATAGTCTAATTTTAACTTTTGATATTAGCTAGGATAGCAGTTTCCTCCTTGCTTCAAGTCTTTGTGCTAAGCTAGGTTAAACACGCCTTGGACCTATCAACAGAGATTAAACTGTCATTGACCATCAGACCATCCCTTTAAATTCAAATCTTTAATTTTCCACTGATGGCATAAATTGATTGTCGGTCTAGGTCTAAGTTAAAAACTTTTCTTCAGATCAGGTATTACTGTGTAATATGGATGTCCATCTCTGACAGGAAGTTATATACAGTTTTCAGATAATAAATCAAAATTATGACAAAGTAAGTCAACTTAAACTGTCATCATTCTGACTAATAATTTTGACTTTAAAGTCACAAGTTTGCAAAATCATAAGTCTGAGAATCTCATAACTTCTACCCTAGAAAAATCCCAATATACACTTTGACTTAATTTTTTTTTGTCTTTGCTAATGCTTATGTTTTTGTCTGTAATAGGCTTCCATAGAATTTAGTCTTCCTTTACAATTTATCATTTTTAAAAATCTTAGAAACTGGATAAACTTGACAACTAGCTTTCCTTATTTCAACCTTACTTAAAAAAAAAAAAAAAAAAGGGAAGGATTGCAGCTGAACGAGAAATATATCTGTACACAGTTCATCTGCCGAACTCTACACTCAGTCTCGGGCACGGTCGCTCTTACCGGGGTCGTCGATGGGCATGACGACCGTCAGCAGGTCGCTCACACGTCCGTACAGACCGTTGGTGCAGACTGCCACCACCTGGATCACATAGCTGGTGTTGGCTAATAGGTCATCGAGTATCGCCCCCTGGTGGAAAGAGAAGGCATAACATCAGCTTTGAAGAATCATGAAGAATCATTTTCTGGGGTGGCACAAGTGGGGTACTGACTTATTTGTTTGAGTTTTTCTTGTACGAACATCAACTTGTATGAACTTGGAACTTGGAGGAGGGACGGTTTACAAAAACTTTCAAACTATTCTTGAATGGGTGAGAGGTGTGGTGAGGCCTGGGTCTGATAACAAACTAGAATAACTGTGAGTTTATGGGAAGAACAACATGAGTTATTGTTTTTGGGCCACTAACAGCAAAAGTTACCATCATGATGATGATGGTGATGAATGGAAGGTGTTCAATATCCCAAGAAGAAAACATTGCCTACAACACAGAGTTTATAATGAGATATTTGCATGTAGTGTGATTGGAGCTCTGGGTTTTAATTAAGTGGTAAATTATTTTGCACAGAAATATCAGGCTTAAAGTCAGCTTAGTGTGTTATTGTGTGTCTATACTGTTTTAATACTTAATTAATAAGTTTTGCCAGCCTCTATGATCGATGTTTAGCTGACATGTGATTTTCACTGTGCAACTTGATGACAAAACCCTGATAGAGGAGGTAGACTGATGGCTTTGGATGGTAAATGCATTACTGACACCTTTAATGAAATCATTACTGATATTATGGACTTGTTACTCTCACTCACCACATCCTGGTCTCCGTCGGTCAGGTATACAGAGGGGGCGGAGTTTTCTACATTGGCCAGTTGGTAGCTGACAGAGTATTTCTCGATGCTGGCGTCGTACACAGCTCGTGGTCGTTCCCATGTCACTAGCAGGCTGCTGAGGTTGTGGGGTGATGCCTGGATGTTCTCCGGCTCCGAACTGCACACTGATAGACAGGAGACAGTTGAGAATTCATTTAATGAGTAGCTGCCTGCTGTTTTACACAGAAACCTGGGTATAAAAAACTGTGCTATACTGATAAGAACCTCCCATAGACAGAGGATATGGAACTGGTTGTAATTTGTGAAACAGGCCTATTTTAACAGATTCTTATTAATTAAGCAAATATTTACATACCCACCACGACCTCATAGTGAAAAATATAAAAATATATAAAATATAAAAGCATTATCCAATAACACAAAGCTGGGTTTTCCTGATCCTGATGAAACACTGTACCTATTGTCACAGCCAACGGGACCCATGGGTGCAAATATCAGCCTTTAGTTAATAATATATTATATATTAATTAATTATATTAATAGTGTGAGGTGACTTTTATAGTAAAAGCCAACTGACTGTCAAATAGTAATAAATAACAGTAATAGCCACTAATTGTCCTATTCTGCCTCTTTCTGTGTTTAATTTATACCGTAGCACTTTTCAATTGCTTTTTATTTGTATCTTTATTATTATAGAAATTATAATTTTATTTAGATCCAAAAAAGACTGGCACCTACTTTGTGATATTTAATGAAGAACATAAAAAGGAATAAAAATAAATATTGATTTATAAAGCTATAAATAACGGTTAGAAATCAGATCAAGCTCTTTAAGTTGTTCCTTCCTGTGTTTGTGTGTGAGTATTCTCCTGCACCCGGAGAATGATTCTGGGTCAGTGTTGAGATTAGAGGAGCAGAGATAATGCAGATGACAGACACTCTGTGGATTAACACAGATTTACTGAGGTTGAGGATCGATGACAATAGACAAGAGCCTCTTCCTTTATCCAAACACATTTCCTCCTGTGCTGGATCTGAGCTGAACCTAAAGCCCTGCTCTGCCAAGCTTTAACCTCTGACCTTTATCTCCCTTAAGGGATAAAAGGGAAAATGTCACATTATGTTTTAGAGCTGCTGTACAGGCAATAAAATCTGTAGTATACATATAAGTGCAAACCAATTTTTCCACCAAGCAGAGATGTATGTCCCCCACCCTGGAAAATACTAATAGTGACAAAGACTGAATGATTTTTGAATCTAGAAGAGGAAGCAGACATCTGTGGCTGTTCAGCTTCAACCACTAGAGGGCAGAGTGAGCCAGGAGAACACATATATGACCATCATAGGAGCATTTATTCACCTGTTTACAGTCTACACAAAGATCCACTAAACCACACTAAACGGAATACCCAGACCTTATTTTATATGTAAATCGACTTTAGTTTTAGTTATGTTGTCAATATTATCTTTTTGATGGCTCTTTTCTGTGATTTCTTTTTTAAATTCATGCTGTAAATGTTGAAGGCAAAGATTATTTTCCACATTGTGTTCAACAAAGCTTCTGACTATAACTAAGTCAGTACTAAATCAATACTACTTTCATCCTATACTACTGCTGCTACTTCCACTACCATTACTGTTATTCTTACTTACTTACTTACTATCAGTGCTACTTAAGCAATTACACAACTATCACCGCTAAGAAAACAGAAATATTGTTGTTTAAAAGAAGAAGAAAGAACTCATCAAGTTATAAATTAAGAAACTTAAAACACCTTAATGATCCCCTGGTCTTTAATTCCAGAACAAACCCTCCCAAAAACCACAGATCAATACTGCTTCATTACTAATTATCGAATACAACCACTGAGCGTGCGTGAAAATCGATTGTTATCCCAGCTGAACTCTCCGCGCTGTCACTGGGATTTCATTTGGGTCACTGGAGTTCTATTCTTATCCCTCTGTCATTTTCCCCCATCACTTGTGATCCACTTGTCTCTGATCCATTTAGATCTGACTTAATTAGCATTAACCAGGAATTCTTCATACTTGGGATCACACTGAGGTCTAGAGCAGCCAGGTGAGATGTTGTTTTAATAAGGAATATTAATGCGTGTTGGCCTACAGTAGACACTCAGATGAGACTTAAGAGAGACTGGTACTAATCATATGAATAAAACTTTTGTAAAGCAGGGTTTATAAGGTGTTTTAGTAATTGAACTGAATATAATTTATACTAATAAAACTGATAAAACGCCACAAGATATTATTTACAAATAAACCAGATTTTTCTTTGGAATAATAATAAAAGTTCTTTAATTTCTTTAATAGCATAATAATCCTGGATGATTTAAAAGAGTATTGTATTGAAAAGAGTAGGGCTTTACAAATAATTGCAATATTTTGAAAATCACAATATTGCCAAGTTTAATATCCAAATCTCAGAAACTGCAATTTTTTGCTAAAGGTAAAATGTGTGTCAACACAGCATTATAATGAATGCCACAGAGATTCATCATCTCTCAAAATAATCGCAATATGATTTTTCTTACCATATTTCATTAATACTTGAATACTTTAGTGCTGCAGAGATTCAGGTGTGTTATGCTAGCAGAGGCTAATGTGACCTGAGCCTCTAGCCTCAAGTAGAGATAAGAATTGGGCTACAGAGCTCACAGTTTTCTAGCTCCCCACCTCCTTATTTTTTCGTGACATCACTTGAGGACATTTATCAGATTTCATAAGCTACCTCTGAAGACACTAAAGGCTTTATCCAACTGTTTTTTTCCACATACAGAGTAATACTCCCCAATAACTGGAAACACACTTTGATTTATAAAATAGTTCTGATTTAATATACAGTATTGTGGGTTTATACTGTATAGTGGTGAGCAGGGACTGTTTTCCAACAATTAGTTATTATCTTGGCAACCACTTCTCTTCCTTGGGTGCATATTAAAATATACAGTATAATCAACTGATGTTTGAACTATATACAGTATGTCGTATAGTTACAATATCATTACACCCAACATGATACAATCCCACAATAAAATAAATAATGTTAGTATGAGTGAAGTGAAGTGGAACATTATCTGCAGTTATGTTTTTGGTGTGTGATGAACATTACAGCCTACTGTGGCTGCAGACTGTGATATTATAAATAACAGTCACACAAAAAAAGTGAAGGATTTTGGATATGTACCTGGTGTGAGGACCTCCTCGGTGCCCGTGTAGGAGGAGAACACCTGACCCATGAACTGCTGCTGCTGTTCCCTGTAGTTGTTCTGCAGGTAGTCCATCAGCATCACGTATCCCGCCTGCTGCATCGTCATCACCTCGCAGAACATCTCCAGCTGCAACACAGGAGCAACAGCAACACAATAACACCACAATGTCATCACCATCAGCTCCTGCTGCTGAACAACAGCAACATGATGCTACAGTGGTGAGTCAGGCTGAGGGCCCTAGAGCCAACAAGAAAGTAAAAATAAATGTAGCTCACATTGGCTATTTGACTTTTCCAGCAGTAATAGCATTTTTAAGGAGGTGGGTGTGTTTGTGCTTTTAGCGGTTTGTTTCCGAAGGAAAGATATCAGGAAAACAGTAAATGTTTGAACGAAACTGTAAGCAGTGTTGGAAAGGCTACAAGCATAGTTAATAAAGCCATCTGCTTCTCAAAGAGTTTTATCACTGTAAATAGCTGTTAAATAATTCCTCTCTTTGTCAGTGTAATTTTAAAAATTATGGCCAACACTTGAATTTTAAGATACAGTAAAGAGAAAAAAATTGTGAAATAGAGGAACTTGAAAAATCTCAAACCCTATATTAAAAGGTACAGTGTGTAACATTTAGGAGGCTCTATTGGCAGGAAATGGAATATAATATTCATAACTATGTTTTCATTAGTGTATAATCGCCTGAAAATAATGTGTTGTAATGTTTTTGTTACAATGAGACATTTTTTATCTACAGATGTCGTGTTTCTGCGTGTAGTAGTAATTTCGAATACAACTTGGAAGTCTGAGCTGTAATCAAAAGGTTGCAATCTGCAACTTCACTGCTAGATGTCACTAAATCCTACACACTGGTCCCTAAAGTTACTTTATAAAAAATGTAAAATAACAAATTTTATTTGATTCAGAACGTAGTGAAAAAAGTTAATGTCTTGTTTTTTCCAAAGGTAGTTTAGAGCCTATGGAAAATCCTCACATTGGAGAAGCTTTTGAGTATTTTCGAGTTAAAGCAATTCATTGTGTATCAGAATCTTTGTCACATATTTTTCTGTAAATTGACTAATGGATTAATAAACTAATGATTCAGCACTAAATGAATTAGTTGTCTAATCTTCTGCAACAGCAACCATGTAATTACAGAATTACTGAAATGGTAGAATTCTATCCAAACACAAATGTGTGAATATTAAAACACATATTAAGTCTGTTAATCCACAAAAAAACACTCATAAGACCAACTCTAGATGTCTTCAGCACTACAATTTGAGTGTAAATCATCCACAACACACAGCGTCAGTTCTGTGAGCAGATTTGAAGTGAATGGGCGTAAAGGATCCATGAATCATGCCAGAGCGGTCCTTTAACCTGCAGGCTGCCTCCGTACCTGTCCAGGTGAGTCACTTCCCTCAACACAACACTCATTATCTGACTCACACAGACTCAACAGTGCAGCACAGCCAAGCTTAGAGCCCATTAAGGCCATTTGCGGTTGTTAAAGTCGTGAGTGTAAAGAATTAAGTCCTGGCAGTACGACCATAGCTGGAATGTAGACCAGCTGAGGCACGTCACAGGGGTTTCGGGAAACCTGGAAACCCTGGAGGACCTCCAACAGCCACAGTACAAGGTGCAACAGGATCGGGGTTCAGTGTGGCCATCTCTGTTACGACTAAGTGATCAAACTGTACAGTGGAAACATGGAAGTTGTATGTTTTGGCCGTGTAGTGTGGGTTAGCAAAATGCACAAAAACGAATAAACTGTATAGCTCCAGGTCTTCAGTATGGAAGCACAAATGTGTGAGTGTTTGTGTGTGTGT
>NW_023339762.1:5096652-5097338 GCF_004916995.1 Morone saxatilis | reverse complement strand
TGTGTGTGTGTGTGTACACAAGAGGCCTCCTGCCTTAGAAAGATGACGTCTGAGCCTCAGTAGGCGTCACACTAGTAGATTTCTATTGAAAACCTTTTGTGTCTTCACGTTTGTGCAAGTATTTGTGTGTGTGAGTGAATGCGTTTCAACTTAAATACCATAAAGATCTTTTGAGCCAATATTTGTTGAATGTAATGGCTGCATTTGTATGGCTGTCAATCACTAGCAGCCTGAGGGCAGTCACACACACACACACAAACAGCGTGTCTGTTGACAGCCTGCTGTCTCTCTGCCTCACCCATCGCTTTTGCGTTTCCTGAGCTCTGGTATGATAATTCCTCCTTTCAGCTCCTTGAGCACGTTTCTGAAAAGATGTTTACGGGCATCTCTGTAATTGTGTCACTTGTCTTTTCACTTTGAACAAACACCCCAAAGTTGACGTCTGGTTCTTAAAAGGCCCACACACTGGTGGTTAGGCATGGTTATACTTTACATAACTGCTGATTGTTTTTCTTTTCCTCCCATCAGCTTTTAGATTTGTTTGCTTCCTTTCAGGCAGCCATTGCTTTCAATTAATTTCTATGGTCAACTTGGAGAGACTTACTCTCTGGTGCCAGTTCATAGGGAGACATATCTAAAACCAGTGCAGTCTAAAACAACAACCCTGCAATAAATTCTACCTTCAT
>NW_023339762.1:5096065-5096614 GCF_004916995.1 Morone saxatilis | reverse complement strand
AAACTGTTTTTAGAAAGGGGTAGATGTATACCTTGCACAGGATTCCTTTAGGAGGTTGTAGGGACACCAGATGACACATTTCAGGTATAATATGTGCACCACCTCATCTGAAATACGCTACTAATATTAGCAATTATTACACTTATATTATTGAGATTCAAGGGGAATAACCACACCAATTCACAAAAGAAATGCCACTTCTTTAATGAGTTAAGTAATCTTTTAAATCTTCACTTGAAAAAATTATCTTTCTGTTATCTAAATCAGGTGACAATGACTGGTTGACACATTAGTTTTCTTTTTTAACACCAAATTACTGAGGATTGTTTCCAGATGCAACTGACTGACAACAGTGACTGACTAAATGATGTACATTTTATGCCAACATACTCTCACTTTTCAGTAATTATTTCAAGTTAAGTTGCCATAGTAATCAAGAGTAAAAGAGGAATACAGAAGGAAAACCAAGTAATACTTGCAAAAGAAAAATATAAGTCCCACAAAATATGATTTTCTTTTTGTTCATACAGCTGGATGTTTGAGCTTCAC
>NW_023339762.1:5092831-5096048 GCF_004916995.1 Morone saxatilis | reverse complement strand
CAGAATGCTGTCTGTGCAGAGTTTCTCTGTGCTCACTGAAAAACTTGATTTGTGACATCACAAATAGTTTGGAAGTCAGTCCTGGTAAGTGTGTGCAGTGTGATGTAGAAACTTGAAGCCAGCAGTGCGCATCTACTGAGAATGGAGTTTATGGTGAAGTAGGAGACATCTTTAGAACTTTAGAAATTAACCAAATTAGCATATTCATAGATTCTGGAATTTTTTATGAGGTAGAAGGTGTATGTTTTTTTAAGGATTTTAAATGTTGTAATAAATGTCTGAAGGAGATATTTACATTACTGAGACATTTTCAGTTTTTTGACCACCACAAATTATGGCCTTTTCAGTGACAGTTCATTTTTACTTCACACTTAATTGTAAAGTAGAAAATTCAGACTAAAAAGCGCTACCAATATCCTCACCTGTTCGTCAGAGATGGCCACTGTGTTCCTGAAGACAATCCACTCGACAGTCTCTCTGCAGGGCGGCGTGGTCAGAGAGCCGTTGTAAATGAAGTATTTCTCTGTGGAGTTCGGCAGGAGACCTTGCAGGGCGAAGGGTAAAATCTCGGCGCTTTTACCTGGACAGCAGATGAGACAGCTTAAATTAGCAGAAGAAAAGGCAAGAGAAGAGACACTAGAAGAGGGGGACGTACCAAATCTGCTCACGCTGTTGATGCCGTCTATGATGGCAGCGTAGTTCAGATTCTCTTCAACGCTCGTCTGTGAAGAGAAAACCAACATAATTATCTCATACGGAGTTTCATTTTTTACTGATGAATGGAAACTGTTTACAATTAAACATCCTGCAGAGTTTAACACAGGCCATGTTTAACCTTAGAAGGCCAGAATTTCCCTTCAAATAGACTATAAAACATGGGACAAAATCCTGAATCAACCTTACTGGAGTCTAGTCTAATGTCACGTACCATCAAAGCATTATCAGATGTTATCATGTCATCATGTCATCATGTTCCAAATGTGTTCATTTAAATTGATGTTAAACTAAATACTATTTAGCACTATCATTAATGACATAATAATAATGTTTTCATATAATCAAACTGTCAGTGTTTGCATTTGCAGCACTACCAATTCAACCATTTAGCCTCCACATCCACATAAATCTGTTTATCCTTTACTTTATCTCAACATTTAGCTATCTATTCATCCATTACTTTTATCTAGTACATTTAGCTAATTATACAACTGCCATTACTTCCAATTAACTGTTTAGCCCTCTGTTCACTTGTTAACTAGTTTTTATACACAATCAATTAGAGTTGTATGTTACAGCTGATTCAAAATGTGGATTTTTTTCTTGATCAAATCACCTTTTTATATTTTTTTCTATTGTTACTCTACCATTTTTTTCCACATAACCCCTGACAAATGCAACTATAGAAGTACCCTGGTTATGGTAATCTGCAGTAAGAACTTATTTAGTAAAAATGCTGTGGGTTCATGTAGATTCCTTGATGTCTCTAATGAGACACTGACTGGGGGGTGGGGGTAAAGCTTCATGGGAACAGTAACAGACTTTGATGTCAGATCCAAAACACCCAAACCAGTCTGACAGGACATCAGCAGAGAAATCCATCAGCGCTTTCTGTGCTACCTTCAGGCTACACACAAATATTATTGAGAGGAGTGCTTTAAGTGCTGCAAATTTCAGTGAGTGCTAAACAAAAGTGGAATACTGATACAACTTTTTTATGGTTTGCATTATTATTATTATTTCACAATGGAGAAAGAAAGAACAGTAGGAAAAAAAGGGGAATGACATACGATAATGCTGCATTCACATGGAATCAGGCAAACGGTAGACGGCAAACCGGATGTCATGTTAGTGGATGAGAGCAGGACGGTAAACTTAGGTGAAGCTTGCAGAGAAAACCGGTAGTAACAGTAACGGTAGACAGCATTGCACTCCAAAGTTAAAATATTGTAACTTTTTGCTGCTCTCTGCAACAGTATTTAAATCCAGATGTTATGTAGCTCCCTCACACAAGGATAAAACATGGGCAATCTGGCCAACAAGACAGCAACGTAGCGTTATGCGTGTTTCTTTTGCCATCCAGCCATTCCGTCGAACTGTTTGTTTAATCTTCCTATGCTGTGAGGAAGGAATCCATGTCAATGCAGCATTCAGACCTGGCCAGATTCAAACCAAGGACTTTAGGTTAACATAACATTCGCCTTCACAAACAAAACCACCAGACTACCCTCAACATGAATTTTGCAAAGTTAAAAAAGTCCAAACGATAGTCCAGTTATGGCTGGCAAAACATGAATACAAAAATTGCTAGTTTTTGGTTTTTGTTTTGTTTGGTTGGTAGTTTTCCCATTCTGCTCTCCACCAAACCTCCAGCCAAAAACACACACAGAGCCTGCAGCTTCACATCAGACGTTTTTCTGATTTCTGTTCAAACATGGCCTCTGTTGGTTCAAATATGCCAAACCGGCCGGAGGCAAAACGGCCGCATGAAGCAAAGTCTGTACGACGCTCAGTACGAACTCTGGCACTGAACATGAAAACACAGACAAGAGCTCGGCAATGATCCTAAGCCAAAATATGAATCAATTCAAACAGTGCACTCGCTGAGGTGTTACTGGTGATACCGCTGCAAGACTTTGATTCATTCCCTCAGTCCAACTGTTCTCATCTTCAAAGTCACTCGTGAAGTCATTCTGTGTTTTAAACCTGCCAACTTTTAGAATTTCAAACAGGGTTTTCAATTCAGACATTTTGTGAAATGAGCACCAACTCAAAATTAGGTCTGTTATGGCTTTTCAGATAATGTTTAGTCAAAGAACCCAGTTAGCAATCTGCTGTTCAACAGCAGGGTTAATCTAGACTTTTCAGGACATATGCACATTCAAAACGGTTTGGAAAAAAGCTGCAGCTGCCAAGTCAAATCTCATCAAATTATATGCTATTATTCCCAGCTTCGGGCGTTGTAAACCCAGAGTTAACAGCTAATAGTTCAACCTGACAGCAAAATCAGTCTGGTTGAGTTTTGCTTGCAGCTCAAATAATCAAGATATGAATTTAGCATCAACTTAGCAAACAGTTTAAAATTAAAACTGTTGGGGTCAGTTAGCTAAAAGTTTGGTGTCGTTGTTTAGCACTTTTAGCTAATGATGCAATTTAGCTGGAAAAACAGTTTTGGTTAGTTTAGCTAATAGGTCAAAAAGCAAGTAGCGCAGTTTGGTTC
>NW_023339762.1:5089414-5092823 GCF_004916995.1 Morone saxatilis | reverse complement strand
CTGTTTGGGGTAGTTCTGAATCAAAGAGTGTTGGTCAATTGTGTCCTTTCTCCCCAAAATTCAGACTGATGTAAGCGTTTCCATCTTCCAAGTTAGTTTACTCCACGATTACAAAAATGAATCCAAGGATTTGACTGGATTGTTGGATTTCAAATCATTAAAAGGGTACCAACAAAAGTAAGGTTGTAACTAATTTTATTTCTTTCACAGTGTTAACTACTTATTTCTACCACAAACTAGTTCCTTCTCTAGTTGTTCCATTCCATAATTAATGATATTTGCATTTTAATGCTCTTTACAGTTTTGGGAGACAACTGACAGACAAGCCTGTAAACTGATCTCAGCGTTATCACGGTACATGATAAACTGCCTTGTAAAGCATGCACACCTCAAACAGGACGGCGAGTGCTGTGATTCTGCCTCCGGCCTTGATGGTATCATCTAAAGAGTCAAAGCGATGCGCCTCATAACAGTAGATCTGCATCTGTGGGAGAAAAGAGCATGTTATGTTAAGTATGGTGAGCTGCTGTAGACAAAGAGCAAGTCCAGTCAAGTGTCAGAGTTACACTGTGTTTTCAACTTGGTGTCTCTTTTCCCTTTGCATCTTGTCTCTAAGAGGCACCAATTCTTTTAGTAACACATTGGGGTAAATAGCAAACACTAGTGTTTGGTGTGTTTTGTTGCCACTGCTGTCCATGTTAAAGTTAATGACTGCATAAAATGGTAGGCCTAGCTACAATATGTATAAAGTGTATTTCCCCTCCTCTCCACAGAGACACCAACAAGTGGTTTACTATACTTGGACTTAATAAACAGAGGCCTGGACTCGATGACTGGACTCCTCTTTGTCTCCAAACATTTTTTACCTTGCTGTTTTAAAGAACCATCTGTAACATTTTCTATGATGCACATGTTTATAATGCATTATAAACATACTTATCAGTTATACTGTGCTCAGCAATGTATAGTTATAATAACTCATAAATATTCATAATACTTTATAACAATAATCATAACACAAGCCAAGCCAAGCCAAGCCAAAGATCATAGTGTATTGTAATTCTCATAGTTGTAATACATTATAATAACTTTATAATCACTGTTATATCACTGTAATTTGTTTCCTTGTTTAGATTCACAGCAATAAAAATGGCAAGAACATTAATGTCATTCTTTGGATAAATAATCGTTGGATAACTGATGGCAACCCTTGTTTCTTAGTGATTTTTAGCTCCAGTTAGAACCATATACCCATAACATAAACAAAAAAACTAGACATTTTTATGGTATTTTAGGGATATATTTATATAACATTTAGTTTCAGTTGATGTGTATAAGATATTACTTTTCTTAACATACCTACAGATCAATCATTTGTTTTTCCAGTTAGAAAAATTAGTGTGCCTCTTAGTTCTTTTTTATCAGCTGTTATTTGGGAGAGCCAGCACCCAATATGTTAAACAAAGCACAAATCAAAATAATGTTCTGTTAATAACATTAACCATGCTGAATTTTTCTGAGCTCAACATCTGTCGTAAATTATATATTATTAGTTATAGATATTAGTTATCTCACCTCTAGAGGGTACTTGACTCCATCCAGACTGTGTTCGGAGCCCTCTGAAGAGGCGTTGCAGCGCCCCCAGTGGAAGGTGATGCGCCCGACCTTGAACTTTGACCTGAGACCCCCTCCACTGACATAAAACTCTCCATCCACATCGACCGCCACTGAAAACAGGAAAGACAGACGTGGGCAAATACATGTATGACACCAAATGTGCTGTATTTAATTTGATTTGGACCTTTAAAGATATATATTTTGGGCTTTATTTTTTATCGGACAACTATAGCCTACATAGAGAGAAACGGAGGGAGATAGAAAGGGGGGACAACATGCAGCAAATGGCCGCAGCTTGGAATCTAACCAGAGCCGCTGCGTTAAAGACCCTACATGGGCTGTGCACAGGTGAGCTACCAGGCGCCGCAACACACTGGATCTTTAATTAAATCATTTGCAAACGAACGTTACCACAGATCTAATCTACTGCTTTTAAAGCTTTGAAGACTCTCACTGAAATGATGGATTATAAATGTACACAAGATCAAAAGATGTGAACTTAACATACATATAACACATAATACTCCACTAACACCTTTATTGGACCGTCAAACAATGATTCAATCAACCAGGGGATCTTCTTCAGGTCGGTCTTTGTGTGACCTGACAAAAGGTCCCCTTAAAAATGTTCTTTGATGGTAATGAAGGTGGAGCATTATACAGTCCTTTCATCTTCTGTGCTGTACTGTACTTCTCAGTCCACCACCTTGAAAATAGGAGTTGACCATTGTTTTGTATAGATAATAAATATTTTTCATGTGAACGTACTGACCGAATTCAGTCTTTGCAAAACATCGATCTGCTGAACATTCAAGCTCTCAACACATAAGGACTCTGTTTGCGTTTGATTTATTTGTTCCACCACCTTTATCTGAATATGGTTGGCCTCATCCGTGTCCTCCCTGTTGTCTGGTTCGTGTGTGTGTCTTATGTTCCATTATGTTTAACCCTGTCTAAAATCTAATTTCCCCTTGAGGGAGGACAAATATTGACTCAACTTGTCGCTGATTCATTCCTGCTGAAAAGTTTGTTTGGCCTGTATTAAGGCATGATCCATACGCTCCATCCATCACCTCTTTTTCTAGCACTGAACTCTTCCATTTGCGGCTGAGTATACTCCTGACAGCCCAGAGCTTTGAAAGAGAGTGTATGGATGTCTGTGCCTTGAACCTACACTGGGCCCATTTGTCGACTGATAAAAACAGGTTTAAGTACTGTCGGCCTGAATTGTGCTTAGATTGTCCACCAAACATCTCCATTTATAAAAGCCTTTGGTGCAGCTGGCGGACGAACAACAACTACAACAGACTGCTTCTTATTTTGCTGAGAGCCCCGTTGCTAAGAAGCACTGGACTCATCTGTTTAGAGCTTTTGGAAAGGCGAGGCGGGATCCCTCTTGTCTACAATTTCACTTAACAATTACCTTGAATGCACACTGTAGGTTATTGTGTTTCACACCACTTAGAGAGAGGAAATATATAAAAGGCCCTCGATCCTCACAAATGAGAAACTGGTAACAGTATCCTTTACAATAGGACACCACTGTATGAGAAAAGTCCCTATCGGTCAGTATCTATCTGGGAGAAAATGTCATTAGAAAAACAGGAGGCAGACACTTCAGGACGGAGAGGAAGGAGGGACAGTGTGGGGGGGGGGGGCANNGGGGGGGGGGGAGCAACTAAGAAAAGTGATTAGACTGATGGAAGCCTGCATTCATTGATTTATTTTTGGCCACTTGAGGGCACAGCAGCGAAAGCTGGAAACACATCACTAAAATATTATCACCTTATAA
>NW_023339762.1:5075111-5089314 GCF_004916995.1 Morone saxatilis | reverse complement strand
CACTAAAATATTATCACCTTATAAAGTAACTGTGGCTAACATAGCAACTAGTTGCCTAGTTCCACATCCAGCAGACACAAAGCAACATGATCATCCCAGTGGAGTCATGTTTGTGTCCACCAATATTCACCCTTTTTCAGCTGTTTTTGGTCTCTACAAACCCCTAAGGGAAATATCTTTAGCTGATAAATGCTCCATTTTCTTCACCAGCTGGTCACTAACCATGTCTTTTTGGTATTTAGTGCTGAGCAGATATTGTACAGTGGGTTTTAGAGCTTTTTCCCTGAAAACAGCTGCCTGCTGCAACAGAAAAAAATGCTTTTATAACTGTGAGAACAAACCTGAACAGTGAAGTTGTGGGCCAGGTGGCTACACAATGAGCTGAAACTCACTATGAAGCTCTGTAAAGCTGGGAGGATTGACTGCAGATTCAGGTGATACTTCTCTTTTCAGAGTTCATCACTACGATTGACACATTTCACATTGTCACGTTGTTTACAAATTTGATTGATTATTATAAATACAAATATTGATCGTAGCTGCTTTAAGAATAGTCCACAAGGCCTTAGCTCCTGAAACTACAGTTATGTCTTCACACCAACAGATGATGGTTCTTACCAGTCTTGCCATCATTTTTGATGGTCGTCCTGTCAGTTGTCAGGCTCTCCCAGCCGTCAAACCGCAGTTTCTGGTACTGCAGCTTCACCTGAGAAAGGTTCTCTTCGATGTTGATGGGAGACTGCTTGGCGTTGCTGCAGGATGGAAACTTCTTAGCCCAGTTGTTTTGGTTTAATGTTCCTGTAGGGCAGACAGAAACAAGTGCTCCATTAAAGCTATTACTGTACCTTCAAGGAGCTGGTGGGAAGATCCAACAAAGCAGGCACTTCTATACAGGACACAAAGCTCACAGAATAGTTTGTCTGATTATGTGTCATATGCTTTCACAGTCACAAGATCACGACCCAACTGAAAACCTATAGGGGATGTTTTTGGTGGGGAATGACTCACCCCAGTTTCACAGAAGATGCCCCACTCACTCTTTGTGCTATGTGAATGTGCATTTGGATACAAACAGGAGTCTGACTGACCGTGAGGCAGCTGTGATGGTGTTTTTCTGGAGTGTGTGAGGTGTGTTCTGAGGTCTTTCTAATGTTGCTAATAATGCAATTACTGAATAACATCCTGCTAATGCTTCTATTTTTCCAACACATTACACTTAATCCACCACCTAATTTTATTCATACAAATGCAAATGTTGATATTTTTAATTATTTGCTGCAACTTCATTATCTTATTGCTTAATTTACGATTATTTATGTTTCACAATCCATTTTATATTGTAAAACTTATTCCTGAGCTCAAATGTGTATTTGGTTTTGGCAGCTGAACAGTCAGATGAGTGTTAAGAGAGTTTAAAATGAGTAAATTAATTTAAACTGGAAGAAGACGATGGCCAAATAAATATATTATATGTGCATTAACAGGTGTTGAGGATATTGTCCCTTCATTAGTTGGACGAACTGATGAAGTACAGACTCTCTCTCTAATTATGCAATGACCGCTTACAGGTGTGCTCCTCTGAGAGAGCTAGCTATGAGCTTTAAGCTAATAATGTCCAGCTGTTTTGCTGCACTCTGGCTTTAAATGTAATATCAGCTCACATTTTTCACTCTTACAGCTTTCAAAAAGGTCAAAGTCCAATATTTTTCAGACTTATCTCAAATACAGCCTGCAGCATTCTGCTAACAACTGCTGCTCAATAGACAGAGTTCAGCATCAGGTTTCCTCTTTACTTTCAAACACAAAGAACAGGCTGACATGACGGATGGCATACATACAGCATGGAAAGTGTTACAGGCAGGAGTACAAATTATCCCTTGCAGAGCAGTTCATTCAGTGGGTTTCAGCTGCACCCCAAAAAGAACCAAACAGATTTAATCCAGCAGCTCATGTTCATGTGAAACTGATCTACAGCCCAAGGCTTTTTGTTTTACTTTTATTGCAAAAATAATCTGAGCCGCATGTGAGGTTTGACCAAAAACACTTGCTGTTCTGCTCATATATCCTGCTGCTGTGACTGACGGAAGTTTGACTAGATTTGTTCACATCTGCTCAGAGTTACTGTATTTACTCAGTGGATGACAGCATCTCTGAGACTGACAGTGAGTAAAATTTAGGAGATGAGGCACAGACTGAAAAGCCACGTCCTTCTGTTTGACTCACTTTAAGTGTCTCTGTTAACAGCAGCAGCTGGACGTCTACAGTCTAAATAAATACACTGTGTCCTCAGTGATGGGACTATATCATTTTAGGCAATTCCAGCTTCAATGAAGTATGTTTATATTGTTTAGCCAAATTGCTGCCTGGATTATATCCAGTATAAGAACTTTTCTTTCCAAGCGTGAAGTTGTCATACTGCACAGAAGTTGTGGGCAGGTGATTGAAGTGGATAGGTGGACAAAGATCAGAACTGGCTCCACTTATTACTTGTCAAGTGTCTTGAATGTGGTCGAAATCTAATGAGATTTAAGACACTTTCATTTACACATTTCTTATCAGTCAGTGGTTGAAATGACCAAGAACCAGAATCAAACGCTTTCTGAGCCTTCTGTGTGATGGTATGAAAAATCTGGAGTCACTTTAATGACACAGGGAGAACGACAGCTGAGTCAGTCGTGTGACCTCAGCTGCTGTTATTACAGGGGACAGAACCAGTGAGTGATCTTACTCATATAATTACAGTTCGAATGCATTTAGACCTTTTCAACATTTATCTATCCTCCTGTATCCCCTCCAGATATGATATATCACATACATACAAACAGTCAGCTTGGAACATTAATGTGTGTCTGATATGTTAACTGAAAAGTATCATTTCCACATTAAAATCCTTCCTAAACACCTCTACATCTTCTACCTCATTAAAAATTCCACAATCTATGAATATGCAAATACATTCTCAGTGTATGTGCACTGGTGGCTTCAGGTTTCTACACCACACTTGTAAAAGTTGCACACTGAAGCAGAAATCATTTGAAAATCACATTTCTGTCTGTTTAGATTATAATATGGAATTTTCACTATTTGTGGTTCAGTTTTTATTGGACTCCATGTTTTCTGGCACTGAATCCATCATTCACCCTCGTGAATGAGTCGTAAGTGAATGTCATATTTACTGTTCAGGTCTGATGGGTAAAATGGCAGACTTACAACAAAACAGCTACAACCTGTTAATCAAATGAGTGTCCAGGAAGGTGCAGTGCAGCTCCATTCAGGTGCCCTGGATCATCACGATTATAATAATTTTCTTATTGAAACCAGTTTCCAGCCAGACATCAATGAGTACAAACAGCTTTACAATAAAGGGTATGATGTCTAACTGATGGGCTATGATTACAGTCATTGAATCTTAGAATAGATAATAAGAGCTGTGTCTACAGTAGATTCAACTTTCTTCAAGACTAATAATCATTTTCAAACTGCCTGTAACTGCTGTAATACCTGTACCTGGATTATTTGTTCTCTTTATGACTGTTCAGGTAATGTTTCTTTTTCCAGAACACAGAAAACAACATAACCGGAATAAAAGTTCAAATTTATCAATAATGAAATGCACCACCAGCAATCTTGCTTCATCCAAATTAAACAGTTCTAGTTAGATTATAAATTACTTAAAATTTTTTTTTACTCAGATTCTTCACTTCTGAAAGTCAACAGAAAACAGCCCAGATGGTCAGTGTAATGATCTGTCTTAGTTATCTTGCAGATGTTTGCAGCTATTTCACTCTTTTCTGCTAATTATGTGTTGTAGTGTTGTTTCAGCCAGCTGGTATCGTGTTTATTAGCAGGTACGCCGGCGATCACATGACCCTCTGTCCTTGCTCTGATTGGCTTTTTGGGCTTTTTCCTCGAGCGGACAAAGAGCCCAACCAGGTCAGACAAGCTTCTGGGTCAGGGCGGATATTAGCATGTCAATGGAGAACACACATACCCACACACACGCATGCAAACACTTTGAGTTGAAATGTGAAACCTCAACTAACTCATGTAGCAGGAAAATTAAAAGAGAAGAAAATAAGAATAACAAGATGTTTTTGATTGAAAATGTAGGCTATGTCCACAACTATTAGGAGAAATGAAAAAGCAATACATTTTTCTAATATTACATTGACTTTGAGGCCAATCTACATCACCAGGGAAGTGACTGGGACTAATAAAGCTCCGGTAAATACTACTACACTTATTTTCTTTCTGTGGTCGTCTACTTTAAAACTATTTTGACTAGTGGGCAGATCAGTAGTTGTGATGGTATTTCTGATGATACTGCTTCTGACAGGACTGCTGGTTCTGAGGACAGTTATATTTATAACAGAGGTCAGAGTCAGTCCAGATTGAATGAAAACACTTACACAACACTGACACTGGATTTATGTGGGAGATAATATATATATTGTAGATGAAACCACCCAACTTGGAGATTTCCACCGTGAACAGATCAAACTGAGTGAGACTTAAAAGGCAAAAAATAATTAGATAAAGACAATAAAGAGATTTAAAGCATGATTTGTCTTCAATAAATCTTTAATATGAACCCTCTTTCATAGCTTAATTGACTTTCTTGTTTTATTATATTTTTAAAAATGGATAATAAATAAAAATTCTCCACTTGAACCTTAAATATTTATCTTTACTTTCCTCTTAAGTAGCTATAAAGTCAGTGTCCACATTATGTTTCTCTAATACAAACAGTATACATTATTCTGTATCATGTTGTCCTCTTTGAAGCTACAGCTGCACAGATGGATGATATCAAAATGTTTGAAAACATTAAAGGCGGCGTCCTGATGAGACATGACATCTGAACTCCAACTAAATCTTAAAATGGAAAACACACTACAAGGCCAAAAGTATGTGGACACTTAAATATTCCAGCTGTACTGTATGCCAAAAGTGATTCCAAAATCATGGATGTTGATTTGCTTCTATAACAGCCTTCACTGTTCTGGTTTCAGGCTTTCCACCATATGTTTAGCCTGCTGCAATTTGCTCCCATTCAGCCTCATGAGCATTACTTGATGCTGGGTGATCAGGTCTGGCTCTCAATCGGTGTTCAAGTTTATCAAAGGTGTTGGATCGGGTTGAGATCAGCGCTCTGTGCAGGCTACTCAAGTTCTTCCACACCAAACTTAGAAAACCATATCTTTACAGACGTGACTTTGTGCTGTGATGTTAAACAGGGGGAAATGGCCTAAAACTGTTGCCACAAAATTGGTTATCTATGATGTTCCTTCATTGGGACTGAGGGAGCTAAACCGGGTAAAACAAACTCAAGTACACTAAAGGTTGTCCATACTCTTGGCTTTATAGTGCAGCTCCTCACTGATAACATCTGAAGGAGAACACACCAAGAACCTGCCTCAACAAATCACAAATCGACATCATTGCGGTATGTCTCCTCCAGGACGTTTGTGGTTATTTCACAGTAAAGGCAACATCGTGCTGCAAAGCTTAAAGCAAACATTTGTATAAGCCCCTAGCCATTCAGATCAAAGGGCGGAGAGAGTCTATTCATGCTGCTATATGGGCTGATACCAGATTCAGACTGAAGGATATGGAAGCTATGGAGGCTGTAGGTCTCCCAGTTTGCATTAATAATTGATTATGTTTTATGGAGCAAACTCTCTTACAAAGAATCAAATGATGTTCCTTCACATTTAACATTAATTTACATTTTAAAAAGATTCAACAGGAGAGGAAATGTCAACGTGTTTCTGTTAAAGGATAAAGGTAAATTCTACAACCCAGGGTTTCTGTAGGGTATGATAATCCTCACAAGAGAATTTGGGCCACAAACTAAACAGCAGACTACAGTGGAGTGACACTGATTAAAATGTTTATGTATAACAGTTTCTTTTATCTGACAATCTGTGTGTGGACAAGTCACTTATAGTGAAAGGTCTAAGGCCACAAACCACCAACGAGTGAATGAGAGAATGAAGAAGAGAATGATCATAGAATAAATTACAGAAGAGCTTTTTTAATAAATCTGTAGTGTTTACTATGTCAAGCTCTCTTCAATGTCAAAAGCTTCTTCTGATCCAGAAAGATCAAATAAACTGTGTGTGTGTGTGTTTATATTCACATGCAAATTCTAAAATGAGACTAAAGCGGCTAAAATTGGATTCATGTAATTTGGCAGAGAAGACGGTATCATTTTCCTGAATTATATTTTCAAATGAGACAGAGTCTGAACTGCTCTGTAGAAGCTGAAGTAACACTGAACTGTACTGGAGGGATCAGTGGTTCCCTGCAGACTCAAGGTGCACTTAGACAGAATTTTAAAGAGTTTGTTGCTGGTGGAGAGCAGCAACTGCCTCATTTTTGATTCATTATCAGAGGAGGCTAAAACTATTTTGTTTTACAAAACATTAAATTAGAGACAAATCAGAAAAGGTCTTGATACCAATATTAGTATTCATAACAGTCACAGTAGTAAACAAACCAACAGAAAATAACAAACAATGATGATTTATGTATTCTTACAGCCACACCAGCAGTAAAGCTAAAATGTAAAGTTTAGTCTGAGGGTGTTGGGGTCATTAGTTTATCGTCTAGGTAAATAAACAATGTATAGGATTTGGCATTGACTGATTTGGATTTGGCTAGATTGGCATCTAGATAGATCTAGATCTAGATTGCAACAATTTGAATTCTGCCTTGTGTATGAGAAACTATGGCAACTGTGAAACTCACAAAAAGTGTAAAAGTGTCCCTCAGAAAAGCATGAAAATAAACCTTTATGTCACTGAAATTACTCAGCACCAAGACTTGATAGTCCCGATGACTGACAGGATGTTATCCCAGTCTTGTAAACATGCCTGTGAACTGCATGCAGAGAAAGTAATCTGTTGCTGGCAGGGATGCTGCCTGTAGAACATTCAGTAGTGTTTGGAGTGAATTGACAATCAACATTTTAATTGTATCACCTGTGATTGTTACACAAACAGCTCCTGTGTGACTCACCTGCATACGACCAGTCAATTTCTTCTGAGAACTTGCGTTGATTTCTGTATGCATATCCTTCAGCTGCAAAAGAGAGAGAAAGAGAGATGGTCATTTAAAAGTATTAATAACCTATTTTCTCTTCTAGTGGATGTCTGTAAATTTAAACAAATTTTTCTGCTGAGTGATATGAATCTTTTCTTAGCATCTTAGAATCGTTTTCTTCTTTTTGAATTTTTTCCTTTTAAAACTATTAATGTCTACTTCCACAGTCCATAAAAGCATTATGTTCAGCTATTATTTATAATATATTTTTCAAAATCTTTGTCTCTAATAATACAGATATCATTCAAACTAGATCTATTTATTCAATTAAAGACCTATAACTTCAAAGTAGTTACTCTACAGATTATAGGTTGTAAAAGGTTTTACAGAATAATGTAGCAGAAATATGTCTTTTTAAATTCCTGAGCTGATAGATTCATTAGTGGATTGGACTTTATTGGATATTTATTTGATTTGACACCAAGTCACCGCTAAGGTTGCACTGAACAGCTGCCAAACAAAACCACAAAGACCAACACATACTTTGAACTATCCAGCAGATAAAAACAGCCACAGGCTGTGTTCCACTGAAACAATACAACTCGAAGCTGCAGAGGATCAGTGAGTCACTTACAACTTTATAAAAGTGACCTTGTTTGTCATGTTGAGTTTTTATTTGGTTTGCTTTCTATAAACCCCTTCTCCCTTGTTTCAAACAGACTTAATAAAAATGCCTTCCAACCTCTTCACATTAGTTCCCAATTCTCATATCTATGCAGCCTACTTGGTTCCTATGTTTTTGCCTAACCATCAAACCCTGTGATCAACATGTCCATGGGGATTAGAGATTACATGGCATTTGGGCAACAAGCCTGGAGCCATATTTGGGCCAAGGTGGACTGCAAGTGGAACCCATAAGGTTCCAATATTATCAACACCTTTCAGTGAAATTAAATTGAAATCCAGACAGCACTAACAAACTGGTAATAAAACTAAATCTGAAAAGAAGATGGATAGTGTAGCAACTACAGGCATTATGGCACCATTGCATCAACCCACAGTTGTTTACATTCTTTCAAGCCCATGCCATTTTGAGCCCCCATATTGGACCCACACAATTTCACAACTCCAAAGTTTCACAGAATCAGACCAAGCAGCACCACAACTAGTGCTAAAGACAAAACTGAAACCTCTTACACTGAGGTTCCTCTAATGGCCACTAGATGTTGGTCTAAGAAAACTCACTTTATTGAAGTCAATAGGGAAACCCCCAACTTTGTTCTACAAAGGTCAATATAGTATTTTCACAACAGATTCAGGTCTCAGGAGAATATTTTACTTCTTACGACAGTCAGATGGGCATTTTATGCCTTTATTAAAAATGTCACTAGTAGAGAGATGAGAGGAAATGAAGAGAGAGAGAGACGGATGAGGAATGACAAACAACAAAAGATGCAGTCCAGCTGGAACCAGAGATGTTGTAGTTCATGGTCGGCACCTTAACCCATAATTCATCAGGGTGCCCCCACAGAGGAGCTATAATGTTTACTTTACTGGCAGGTGTGCCAACCTAACACACCACATAGGCTCCACCTTTTTGGCCACTATGGAAGTTTTTCTGCATAATCTACAAGACTAAAGCCTTATCCACATCAAACAGTTGAGCAACGTCCCTCCCTACCTTACTACTTTCCTCACGACCTTCCTGATTAACTTGATTCACTCAGACTCTCAGTCATATATATAATGAGATCCTGCGTGGTGTGATGTCAGGAGGTGACATCATTAACCTGAGCGGCTGTGCAGGCATCTGCCACATTAATGAAGTATAGTCAACGCCCTGAGTGGCCATTAGCGAACAACACCTCATTACCATAACAGAGCACTGAAGGTCCGGCTGAGAAACAAAGAGCAGAGGTCTCATGACACAAAGAGGAAGTAAAGTGACGTGATGAGGTGTGTGTTTACAAGCAGTCGCAATACTGAGAAAAATGTTCAAATTCATTGATGGAATTTCCTTCAAGGAGACAAACACACACTTATATTCGCACTGGCATCAGAATATAGTGGCGCTGAACGCTGCCTATGTAAAGTTCAGTTTTGTTTTGTTTTTTAAACCTACCATCACCTCTTCATTAAATGAGCCTGTTTTGTTGCTGTTGCTCTTTATGGTGTTGTGTTGTCTGTAAATTTTAATCATCACCTCATTGGTTTCAACACATCTTGTCAAGGGACTGCCGTTGAAAGCCAGCTAACACTGGCACATTTACAGAATTGTTGATTAATGTGCAGTATCTGTATAGGCCCAAATAAATGAAATTAAATAAATCTTATGGAAAGCAGCCAAGGATCATAAAAGACGGCCGCCATCAGAAAAAACAATCCGCCTCACATCTCTTTTTCTTGGCAGTGTAGAGTAAAAAGCTGCCAATCACTCTGAAGGGCAAATCAGGTTTCTCACAATAGCAATAACACGGAGCAAGTGCTTTAAACAACAACTACAACAGCAGTCAGTGAGTGTATTCCATTGTAATTACCCTTCTGTATCAGTGTGGTTTATTGACATGACATTTTATTTGGGCATTCAAGTTCCCCTCAGGATAAATTGTAATAACTTTGATGATCGCTTTACTTTTCATCTAGCACCATCATCGGACGCAATTCATCTGTCCAAAACTCTACAATTAAATACCTACATAACTAATGGCACTCCTGTCAGTCTCAGCTGTACTTTCAATTAGCAAAATTAGTAAATTCAATATCGTTATGCCTGCTAAAAATCAAGTTCAAGTTCAAGATGTTTATTGTCATATGCAACAAAAGAAAGCAAGTTTTCCTCTGTGCAATGAAATTCTTTCTTTGCTGTCCACCCTGATACCGACACATTAAATACAAAAGTATAATACAATAAGTAACAAATAAATATAAGCACATCAATAATGTGAACATGTTAGCCCACTGTGCCGAACAGCCTCACAATCCAATGATATTTTAGACAAAAGTGCTCTTCCAACTTTGTATGAAAAGTTGAGTTTGAGTTTGTTCATTTTGTCATACAATCTCCCAGCTCCATAAAAAAATGTTTTCCCAGTTTGCTGAGGAAGACTGTCCTGCACAGAGCCCTGACCTCAACCCCATCAACACCTTTAGGATGAACTGAAACACCAAACAACAGTGCAAATTGCAGCAACATCAGGAGGAAAGACTGAAACCAGAAAAATGGAGGCTGTTATATCAGAATATTACAGAACACTTATATACTAACACATATGACTGGAATATACAGGTACAGATGTAGTGTGTTTCAGTTGAATATTTAGTGCGAGTTTGGATGTAGTATATTAGCAGGACGACACTCAAATTCAAATTCAACTCAAATACTAAATTTTGCTATGTTTTCATCCAGAACACTCAACTCCACAGTGCCATGTCTGTCTCCATATTTCCTAGTGTTCTTAGTCCAAACTTATTTCCAACGTACAGAATCTTATTTCAACATCTAGTGGAAATCCCAAAGTTTCCAAAGATGCCAAACATGACTGAACTTTTGGCTTATGCATGGAAAATGATGCACAAGACTAGAACGCCAATACCAAATCAGGTCTAATCACCCCTCATCAGTGTTAAACCTCACTAATGCTCTTGTGGCTTATGTCCGCAAATCTCTGCAGACAGGTTCAACATCTGGTGGAAAGACTGTCCACATTCATATGGAGTGGCAGCAAAAGCAGCAACAAAGAAACACTGTACACACAAACATAACGTGTGTGTTTGTTTCGTCCTGTATGGAGAATCTTTCATGTCTACCTTATAACTGAAATATCATAAATCCTAAATTGAAAACTCATATTGTGTGTGAGTGTTTTGAGCCTTCTCCCAAAAATAACTTCATGGCCCGACCTGTTTATGGTTGGTTCAGTATTAGTCTGCAGTAAATTAGAGGTCTCCTGCTGTGGCGTGTTTATTCCCTCTGAGCTCTGGATGATAGTGGTCTAATCCAGGATTACATGTTTGACAGTCTGTAGAGGGAAGATGTTGCCCACGGGGCAGCACCTTTAGTTTAACTCCTCCAGTATAAAGAGCTTCATTTAGGAAATAAAGTTCTCATGTAAAGAAGGAGGTTTCCAGGCAGGCTGCAGTAATCTGACCACTTTAAAACCAGAGTAGCTGCATTAGATTAAGTGTTAATGAGTGAAGAGGAGATTAAAATAACTTTAAAAGTTTGGATCAGAATCTGCATTAAAATGTCCTGCAGGGTGGGTTTAATTGTACAGAACTTTAGTACTGGAGCAGATGGAATTACTTTCCACATGGTACAAATCAATAGCAGGATAAATGTTTTTTTAAGTTTGTAGGAAAAAAATCCTAAAAGTCATGTGATATGATCCAAAGATACCAAAACTCACATGGGTTCAATAAGAAATTATTCGGTGCAAAAATTTAGTTGACATTGTAACCAGTATATAGAATACAATAATGCAATTTCCCTTTATTTCCAAATAAACACACAAACAGTGCAATGGGTTACTTCAACTCACAGCTGAGTTGACCCATTGACAGTTTATATAATGGACAGAGCTTCCAGGTCTGTGGTGAAGCCAACACGGAAGTGTGGTAAACCTGCATTCTATGTAATGGCCAGCAGGGGGAGCTCCATTGGCTGCAATAAAAAACACTACCAAGCACTTGATTTATTTTCTCAGTAAACAGTTTCCTAATGAGTTTATGGTCTCAATTCCTAGTTTCAAGTCTTTTCCATACAACATAATGCTCATTTAGTCAATTATGGTCCAATTTAAAGTAAAATAGAGGATAAAGGAGAGTATGCTTTTGGGCGTGGCTACCTTGTGATTGACAGGTCACTCTCAGTGAGTCCGTCTAGTTCAACACACCAAACTCAGATAAAACTGTCAAACTAGGCAGTGCTGATCAAATACGAAGCAAGATTCTGTTACTGTGATGGCTATTTCTTGCTTAGAATTGTTTCAGAAACATATTTTTGTTTACTGTTTAGCTGTAATATGAGACTGTGTGTGACCAGGTGAGCCGCCATTGTTTTTTCATCAAACTGTCAAGGCAACGACTATAATGCCAAACTCGAGGCTTCAGAGCGGTACTCCACAAACCAATGGGTGATGTCACGATAGGTTCATACTTAGTTCCACAGTGTAAAAACTAAATCTTGAAGACCATGCCCACATACTATGTGCAGCCACACAGGTGGTCTTCATTTATTTGCTGATAAGACCTCTCCTCTGATTTCATCTTGTGACTCTCATTCACTTTGCACCTGTTAACTTTATCATCTTAAAACAAGGGCTGTGTCCGAAATCACTCTATTATTATAGTGTGCTTTATATTTACTATCCAACATTTTATTTGAGTGTCTGTAAAATGTATCCACTATAAAAAAAAAATTAAAAAGTGTCAATGGTGCTTTCTGCTAGCAGTCACCTTTTTCAGCGATACAAAAGCACGTGTTACCAATTACATTAACAATGTCATTGTTCTGGGTGCCCGGTTAGCTCAGTGGGTAGAGCTGGCGACCCACGTACCGAGGCTGAGTCCTTGATGTGCAGCGGCCCAGGGGTTCGAATCCGACCTGCCCGGGCCCTTTTGCTGCATGTCCTCGGTCTCTTGCCCCCCTTTCCTGTCTATCTTCAGCTGGCTCACTATAATAAAAGGCACATAAAAACCCCCAAAAATATACTTAAAAAAAAAAAAACAATGCTCATTGTTCCAATAAGCCATTGGCATCATTGGGCTGACAATCAAATGGGACCCGTGAGATTGCAAGCAGCTTAATAGAATTCAGCAATTTGGTATATTTAAAACCTGTGCTTTTGCTTACTGTGGACACGTTCAAAAATGCCTTTATGGGAAAGAGACCTGGTCCAATGCATGATGCAAAGGAATGATAATGATTTGTTAGAAAAACTGATACTATAAAGTTCAAACTATTGCTATTCATATGAGGCAGGTGCCCTAAACAAGGAAGGGATATTTGTTGGACAAGCTGTGTTTGAGTTAACTATCCTCTTGACTCCCCTTGGCACTCTCTATCCTTTGAGTACATGCAGTCCAGAGGGCTAGAGTAAGGTTAGGGTCAGGGTTTGGGGTCTAATTAGGCCAGAATACTCAAAAACACCTGTCAAGGCGGACAACCATTTAAGTAACTACCTTCTTAGCTTTTTGATACTAATGGATAACCTGCATTTATGGATTAATATTAAAAACCCTTTCTACTACTGTGTCTTGGCATTGGAGGCCCTTTCAAAAGAAAAAGTTCTTCCCATCAACAGTGCTCGACAGTGCAGATATTTGCGCTGCAGTTTCACACAGTCTTCATAAGGAACAGACTGGTCAGCCTGTTCTTGCTACTAAAACCGCTCTACTAACAGTAGTGGTTAACCAGGCGCTGGGATTAACATGCTGCACCTTAGCAGTGGCTGTAATAATTGGCGGATTTCTTCCTCCCAGCGGGGCACTGTCCGGTTGGCTTATTTTGATGCCTAAAACCTGGGCAATTAGCTTTCTCGGGAAACAAAACTAAAAAGACCTCATCTGCATTACCCCCTTAGACGACCCCACCAGCGGATGTCACAAACAGTCTCTTCAAGAAGACCAGATAGACACGGGAGTTTACTCACTTCTGCCTTGAAGTGTGCTCTCTAAGCTTTTGCGGGTCATGGTCTGCAGAGGACAAACAGCAAGCCCACATATCTGACTGGCAACTAGACAGGGAGATACCCTGTTGGAACAGCCATTGGATCCAAAGCCGCCTCTCTCCATGATTGGCTCTTCCCGGTGTCGCTGGCGCGGCTGATAAATTAGAGACGGGTCAGAAAAAGGTCCAGCGGCGGCCTGTTGCGACCAGTGGAGACACAAAATGACGCCGCCCATCATCTGGCTGTGACAATAAGGTGACATGTGTGGGTCCGCTGTGTTTGGGAGCAGTGATGACAGGCAGCCAGCCAGTCATCATCACCGATCATCATCATCATCATCACCGACACGATGATGGAGGATTGCGGGGGAATATGTGGCCAGTTGAACTCGGACATCACAAATGGGCTTTTAAACTTTTAGGCGCTCGACTACCCTAAATCTTTGCAGAAAACATTAACAACAGATTCTCATATGACGATGTCAGGCT
>NW_023339762.1:5069681-5075011 GCF_004916995.1 Morone saxatilis | reverse complement strand
TGTGATTGTGATTGTGAGTGTTTTTGCATAAATATGTATGTAGCAAGTAAACATGGGAAATATTCCAAACTCGTTCAGTGTTCACTCAGACTTTTCATTTGGGCTTCACAGTTATACTAATACCTGCATATAAGTGTATATATATATGTGTGAGTGTGTTCACTCAGGAGTGGTTTTTGTCTCTCTCTCCCTCTGTCAGTGCTGCTCAGTATCAACAAGACTATCGTCTGAGCTCATCTTTCTCCTCCACGCTCTGGCTGTCGTCCACCTCGAGTGGCACTGCTTTAAGAGTCAGCGATGTGTAGCAATCTGAACGCTTCAGGTGACTGTCTACTGAACTGCATAATGACTATACCAGTGAGGCCTGGAGAAGCCAGGAGCCAAGAAGAGAATTTTTTTAAAGTAGTCTTTTCTGGGCGTTCTTGGATTAACCAAAAGGCAACAATCTTCAGATCAGTGATTCTGACACACATCCTGATCAGCTGCTGCCTCAGTTTCACTCCATCATTCTCTCACCGTGTGTCGGATCCTCTCTGTGCTGCAGGACAAACGCGACTCATCCGACGTGTACACATCAAACACTGCAGGTTTCAGTTACAGACTCAATCAGCGTTGTGACAATACCTGACACTTGAGTTGGGATGGAAATCTTTTGTGTGACTAACTACAAAGAAAACACCTGCTGAGCGTGTCACAAAGTACCTGTTTTAGACAGGAAATGTCCCCCAGTGTCTGCAGTGTTTACAATGACAATGACAAAATGAAATTAGCAAGCAACATACTGATGATTTAGCTATTTAACTCATACTATAGTATTCTAAATATTTAAATGTGTTGTTTGTCAACCTTAACAACAAAACATCACACCTATAGAAAATACAATGATCATCTCCTCCTCCTTTTGGGATTGCAATGACATTCATGTTCCCTTCAGGATGAATTGTAATAACTTTCATCATCCTCTGACTTTTCAACTAGTGCCATCCAAAACTTTAATTTGTTCAATTCTTTGGTTTGTAACCAAATACGTGCAGACCTAATGACAGCCTCAGCTGCACATTGTGTTTAGTTCTACTTATTATGTTAACACACTAAACAAAGACAGTGAACTTGCTAAACATCAGCATGTTAACATTGCCACTGTTACATTAGCATTCAGCTCATAGCTTCGCTGTGCCCAAGTACAACCAAACAAAGACGCCAACATGGTGGTAGGGTTGTTTCAGGGTTACGTTTTCCTGTATTTATTTATATTATATTACATTTTCTCCCCAAGTCTATATCTTATGAAGGATTACCTACTTTTTACTTTTTAGGATGTGAATTCATCCTCCCCAGTCCACCATAATTGAATGATATGGAACTTTCTGTTATGCTAGTTTTGTAAATGACCATACAACTATCTTTTGCACTACCACCTTTCCCACTATTAACCATAGTCTTTCTTTGCATTAGTAATTGTACACATTGTATACTTTGTTGTGACATTACTGTACTCCTGACAGGGAGTGATTAGAAAATAGCTCAAGGTAAATACCACAAAAGTAGCATATAAAGTTATATAGCTATTGTTCAGCCTTTTTGGACAAACAATAACACTTCCTCATGGCTCAGTAGAAATGTTTTCAAGGCCCAGTGCCAGTCTGCAGTCTATAGATTATGGCATGGGCATGAACTGATGTTACGCCATACAACAAGGCAATGCCCTTGAGAAATTCCTCTGTCTGTTGTTGTAATGATCAAGAATCATTGGAGAAATAAAACAAGCCCTCAGGGGAAAAAGTTTTGTTAAAAAATAAAATCAGGGGCAAGAAGAGCCTATATGAGAGAAAAGCTGATTTAAGACGAATGGAGAGAAGGAAGTGAAGATGGGAGGGTGATTGAGCAGGAGAAGGGGGGATGTAATTCAGGTTGAGGACAGAGAGCAGGGGGGGTCTCATGCTATGTTCTACTGGAAAAGAGTGAAAGAGTAGAATAGATTCTATGGAGAACTCTTGCTCAGCGTCTGTACGGAGAGAAAAAGACCACAACTGTGTCAGTGTGTTTATTCAGCGGAGAGTGGCCGGCTCTGCGCTCCGGTCTGTGGGAGCCCCGCAGCCTCCAGCCGGACGGTGAATAAGAGGATTAGCCGAGCCCTGGGAGAGCCAGGACATACATAGGCTGTGGGGTGAGAACTGGTGCCCACGCCAGAATGTGTGACAACCCCCTCAACACATACACCCCAATCCCTGCCCCTCTTCTCATGCCAGGGGACGAGGACGGGTGGGGGTGGTCTAAGTAATACTAACCACTCAGACTGGAAGGGTATGGCAGGTTAATCTGTGGACAGTCTGGGCTTTTATTTCTTTAAGGACCATACTGGTACCTAAGCCAGTGTGGTTGGGCATGTTTTAGCTCTTTAGCGCTACACATTTTCCAGATACAGTAAATGTATCCGTTGATTTCCTTCCTTCCAGGCAGGCTTTGGTTTCATTTCACATTTCTATGAAAGTCAGCTTGCAGAGCCTTTAAATTTAACCAATTCTGATAAGCACAAACACAAAGTACAGCTAAGGCTGAGGTCGCTGAGCTGACGGGAATATTATTAGCATTGCCGGGTGGTCATAAACCAAAGTAATGGACAAATGGAATTTGACCAAATGATGGCTCTAGATAAAAAGTCACGGGGATCAACAAAGTTAATACAATTCATCCAGCAGGGGGCATGAATGTCTGCATCAAATTTCATCCATCAAATAGTCTTTGAGATATTTCAATCAAAATCCAAACCAAACAAATGTCAACCTGCTTGTGGTTCTAGAGGAAAGGTCAGGAGATAACCAAAAGTCATCAGGGTTTATCTTCTGACAAGCATGAATGAGGTTGTTGAGTTTTAGTTGTGGGCCAACTTGCAAACCATTTTTGTTACATCTAATATTATGTTTTCTTGGTTATGCTGTGGTCTGTACCTAAGTTGAGCCTTACAGGCAGAAAGGGGATCCACCAGTAAAAAACTTTTGGATATACTGATTGTTAAGATGACCATTGTTTAGGCCTATCAGTCCAAGTGGGATGTGTGTTCAGTAAGACAGCACATTTTGCCTGGCAGGCCTAGCTCAGGGCAGAAATATAACATGTAAGCTTCTAAGTCCGGTGAATGGAACGATGAGCCTGAACAGCTGTGTTTTACACTTCAGAGGTGGGACACTGGCCTGATCTGTCAGCCGAGTCGAAAACCTCTACTGTCATAACAGGTCCACTGAAACTACTATATAAGTCCTGCTACATGATTTTATCTTTTATCAAGGATGTTTTCTTGTCACCTCCTCTTCTGGTCCTCTCATGGAGGAGAACTGTGGAACAAAGTATAAATCTCCTCTGAGCAGTAAACACAGAGCTGAAGCCTGACAGACATCTATCAGAGCAACTAACAAAAATGCTGGATTCTGGCTTATAGTTTATTTCTTAAGGCTATTAGACATATTTTGTCTGTTGCTTCCTGTCAGCAAATGTGTGTGTGTGTATGGGGGGGGAGACACTTCAGGAGCAGAGGAAGAATCGTCCTTATGAGCAATCTTGTATGTGACACTATAGACTGCACCACAATTTCCTGTTTCCTACCAACAGTCACTGTTGGTTTCTTTTAACATGACCACAGTTTTTCCCCAACTGTAACCATATTTTTGGCACCCAAACTTAATCAAACCTGAGTTGGCAGCTCAGACAATGATCAAATGAATCATTTTTGTAACAGTCATCTGTAAAAGTTTTGAAGACCCTACATTAACAGAGCTGTGGTCCCTGTAGCCTCTGACTCTAGTGGAACTTTGATGGAGGATATGGAAAAATATAATGAGTATTTTTTTGTATGCAAAAAAACAACATTTCAAAACTGTATTGGTGGTAAAACCTGAAGGACTTTAACCTTTGAGGGGCTCAGACAGCAGAGTGATTCATCTAAAGTGTTCCTGCTAGATTTATACACAGCAGAACCTCCATACAGCTTAGAAATCCACTATAAGACCACCAACAGAAAATCAAAGCACCTCGTCACAGTGCTGCAGGCATTAGATAAATGAAAAGTCAGTTCTACCTAAAAATCCCTCCAAACTGCCGCTGGGAGCGTTAACACAGGGGAGAACTGGCTGTGGAAAACTAAACTCATCAGCTGAATAGAGGCCTCTGGGTTAAAGTTCTCCTCATCGATCAGCTGCTCTCATCTTTCCCTTTTAACTATAAATGGCAAAGAACAAAAGCTGTGGATTATCTACAGGGAGATCAACCCTAAAAGGAGGACGAAACATGAAAGAAGCAGAGCTGCTGAGAGGATGACTTCACTTGTGCACACTAGGAATGAAGGCAGCAAAACTACAGGCTACAGGAGCTCAACTGAAATGAACTGCAAGAATATCATCTTTAGTTAATTACCCAATGTAGAATTGAGTATTAAAAAATATTCCCTTTAACAAAGTTAAAAAAAAATTGCCCATTAGAGATGTTTGATACTTTTACAACAAATCACTCCTCTTAAACGAAGGCTTGACTTTACATAAATGTCTGAAACATTGAAAACTTGTTTGATTGAACAACATGATCTAAGTTGAGACATCTGCAGTCTATCTGTTTGGTTAAGATATCTTGAATAAAGTAAAACAGCTTTGTCAAGAGGTCTTTAAGACAACCTTAAGGCAATCCAAACACCCAGCATTTGAAACATTTCTGGAGCACTGTTGATGTCCATTACTCTTACCGAACAAATATTTCAAGAAAGGTATTAATTAAAAACACTGGCAGATGCATCACTCAAAGCAGTTTTGTATTAGCTGGAGTAGACCCACAATCTTTTAAAACACTCTGTGGCAAGAAGTGCCTTACTCTGAATGTCGTCCTTGGTTCTGACTCAAAAATATATCCAGAGTGCGTATTATGTGTCCTAGAGGTAACATGTACAAACTAAACAGCAATGGATCCAGTAGTGACCCCTGAGGAACACTTTGAATAATTGTGTTGAACAAAATTGTATCAAAATCTAATAATACTAAAAACAAACGAATTGTCACTGTTGACTTGTAGTAAGTAAGTAATCAGCTTATGGACAATCTTGTCAATTGGCCATGAACCTCAGCCTCTGGTGTCACAATCACATGGTACATCCATCCACCTCCTGAAACTCCACACCTTTATTTTTCACTGCACTAAATCAACAAGTTGTTGATTTGGTGCCTACAGATTGCAATTAATTCTCCATTTGAATTAGTTTACTATATGTTACTATATGTTTTCTTTCACCACGACATTTGTTCACCTTTCTATTTCTGAACATGATGGAGGTACTGTTGGGTCTCTGTAAA
>NW_023339762.1:5069358-5069582 GCF_004916995.1 Morone saxatilis | reverse complement strand
AATTGAATTGAATTGAAAAAAAATCATTACCATGACATTACAATGTGAACGCTTTATAGGCTTTATGGACTTGGCCCCCTCCTGTCAGACAACACACTCTTGTTTTAACTTTTAACTGCAGTGTAACGTCTCTGGTCTACATCTTCAACACCAGCTTCATTACACTGAACTGTGATAAGACTGAACAGCTCTCTGACAGCTCTCTGTGTGTGTTTGTATGTGTG
>NW_023339762.1:5069067-5069345 GCF_004916995.1 Morone saxatilis | reverse complement strand
TGTGTGTGTGTTCATGCACTCATGTGTGACCTGTATCTGTAGTCAGAAACAAATGATCTGTCCCGGGGGAGAGCAAATGAATAATGGATCTGACCATCCACAGTTTCCATCAGCAGTCTCGCTGGGCTGCAGCCAAACACTCAGCAGCCATCATGTTAGTTGTGTGCTGCCAGCTGAACAATAAACAGGCTTCGTCTCCTGTGTCGTATCTGTCCCTTTGACGTCATATTCAGCTGCCACAGAAGCTGTGGTGACTGTTGCCTTAACTTTTGTAATAC
>NW_023339762.1:5068776-5068967 GCF_004916995.1 Morone saxatilis | reverse complement strand
AGTGATGTCACTTGAGTCAGAGTCAGTTGGGGCTGAAGACTAGAGTTTGCAAATGAAATCAATGTAGGGGTGTTGTGTTACAAAGAAGTGAGCCTACCAGACCTCGGTACTTGGAGCCTCATCTGTGTTTGAAGCTAAGAGCACAACAACCCTGAATCTCCTAACCCAACTACAGTGGCCACGAAACTCGC
>NW_023339762.1:5059285-5068650 GCF_004916995.1 Morone saxatilis | reverse complement strand
AAACAAAACAAAACAAAACAACACAATGATTCTTACATTCAGGTGATCAAACACTAATAAAAACATACCGATGAATAATATATTCCATTTCTGCCTAATAGATTCTTCTAAATGTTACACACTGGACCTTAAAGTGTTAAGACCAAAGTGTTAAGAACAAAGAAGCTCTTATGCCACACAGGTGAATCCGACAAAAAGATTAACATCCTGCACACTGCAATGTTTCAGTGACAGAACCTTTATTTGGGCAAGTTTATGGAGTACAGTATACAGGATTTAGGTTCTTTTTGACAGTGTAGAAAAAGTTCATTCAGAATAAAACTTCAGAAAAATAATTTTAAATGGCTTTTAGAAACTTATGAGACAAATGTTCAGGTCTCAATTTATCAACTCTGGACGAGTGCAGATGTCGTCTCAACTTTCACTCCCTTTGTTGTATTTACACCAGTTCTCAGTGCTGACGCAGGCCATCCCATCAACACCTATTCAACTTCTAAATGTCTGCTGGGTAGTTGCCCACTGTTCACTGCGAGCCAGCCTCTGCTGCTGCTGCATCAATCTCAAACAAACCCTGCAGCCGAAACCTTCAAACTGCCTCCCTCTGTTCTTCTGCCCGGCCGTCACCTCCACAGCCAGCGGCTCCAAATACTGAGAGAGCGACTGGGCTGTTTAAACAAAGAGCTCCAACTCAGAGCGACTTGTTTACAGGAAGAGGAAGATTTAATGGGAAACTGAGAAAGGTAGAGCTCCAACACAACAATCTCAGGGACATTTTATTTATTTGAAACCTTTGCTGTTAGCTATGCCAGCCTGAGCTTTATGTCTGAGTTGCTACAGAGCAGAACATAAATAATGATTTATTACATGAAGGAAGAAATGTTTTGAAGCTCTAAATGTGTGTAGCATGTGGCTCATGTTGGCATCAATCAGAGAACAAAGCAGCAGTGTGCTGGGGGAGACTGGTGGTCGTAGCTCTTATAAGTCACATAAGTTGCCCCAGTGGCATTCACAACCTTCCCTGTGCATGGCATCGATGTAATGTGTAAACAAGATTGCATCCAGGTGGCCTTGTGTTTACAGAAACTTTACCAGCAATCAAACTGGCACAAGGTTGATCCCTAAAGCACCCAGTGGGGGCTTGAATGACCTGATAATCTGAGGAAATGACTCTGGGTTTTACCAAGTTTCACAAATGTGAAAGCTTTTAAAAATGTATAATACAAACAATAATTGATGTGGTTTGGAATTTGAGGTGTGCCGGGAACATGGTACATGAGTGGCCACTAGGACAAACTGGCAGATGATGAGAATGTCAAATTTAAATTATGAACTGATGATCGCACTACATAAATCAGTTATCTGCTTCGTGGTGGAAACATAGATGAGATGACACTCTCATGACTGTAAATATGAAGCTACAGTCAGCAGCCTGTTCACTTAGCTTAACAGAAATACCAGAAACAAGGGGAAACAGCTAGCCTGGCTGTGTATATAGGTAACAAAATCCACCTGCTAGCCCCTCTTCAGCTCACTAATTGAGACTATATATAATGTTTGTTTAATCGGACAACAAAGGGTATTGATCTTCTTATCTAACGCTCCACCAGAAAATTCACTTTCCCAAAACTTTTTCTTTAAGCAGACTTGCTTGTAGGAGTAACGACAGAAGCTGGTCAGACCAGGCTGCCCACTCTTCGTTGTGATCTTCCCGTTGAAGGAGACTCAGCGGTTCTGATTGTGGACTCGTTAGTTTACACTGTCTAGACTATAGTCCGTGCAACATCCCACTAAGTCTGTGTGTCAGGAGCTGGTGTGTACAGTCTGAACATGGAAATCAGCAGAATCTCAGCTCACTGAGTACTGACGTGTTGGGGCAGCAGATTATCATGTGTGGACGACAAACTTTAACAAGGATTCAGTGTGTAAAATAGAAAAAATGTTTTTGATTTATTCTTTCTTCACAGGGAAATCAGAGTTCATGGTCAGCTACCAAAACTATGTTTCATTGCACAAGGGCCCTGCATACTGTAAGTCTAACACACTGCATAGGAGCCTTATAATAATTAGGTCGTCATTACTATATATATTTTTCTTCCTGACAATGAATCCTATTAAAACCAACAATGTGTCCGTCTATCAATATTTTCCTACTGAAGATACGTCATAAATGTATAGTTTCATTAACTTCGCTTTCCAACTTTACAGATAACCAAGGATTGTCAGAATGTAGCATACTGTCTAAGTGTCTTTCTATATAAATAAAGTTCATAGTCGTTTTTTTTGACTGTTTGAACTTTTTTGTATTGTCCCTTTTGGACTGAAACAGATTTCTCATATAAGATAAATGTTCCCCCATTTGTAGCCTCAATCAGTCTGTTGGTCCAACATTTTGGACCACAGGGAAATAACTCATCAGCAATCAATGGATGCATTACCATGAACCAGACCATTACCATATAATACAGACATTCATGTTCCGCGGGAGATGAACACCAGTGACTTTGGTGATCTCCTGACTTTTCCTCTTGTGCCATAAACAGAAACACATCACTTGATGAGAGGATATATCTAAATATAATGACTTAATTCATGTTAGTCTCAGCTATATCTTGATATTAATACCACTAACATGCTATCGTTACCATTCAGCTCAAAACACTTAGTACAAGTGAGGCTGATTACATCAAACTGAAGGCCTCCATGGATGGATGTGTAAATACAGTATATATGTGGGTATGCTAATATTGGCCTTAACATACTATCTGTAGGCAAATCTGCATCTGCATGGCAGTTTTATTCAGCTCCAAGTCCAGCATAGTCTAATGAAAGTTGAACCAGATCTGTGTGTAGAGCTGAGCCTGTCTGTCCGAAAAAGGCCACAGTATAGAGGATAAACTTTTTTGATTAAGGTAACAATAACCCCACCAGTTATAAAAACCTAATAAAAAAACTGTCTCTAAATATTTAATCAATTCAACAGTTTTGTTTTCTGGCATGTAATGAACATTGTTGCCTGTTGAGGCTACTATCCTGAATACCTGATCACCAGTGAAGGAGCAGTGGGTTTCCTTCCTCACCCAGATTTCCTCATGTATAAAGCGTCTGTTCCAAGCGGAGCTGCTTTGGTTCCAGCAGACGTGTTTCTAATCTAATCGTACACACGGTGACGAAACAGTTTGTCAGAGGCCCAGAGAAAAGCTTCTCTAACAGAAAAACGACTTAATTAAACGCTGGAGTTGAATGGACGATGGAGAGTGCCAATGCTGTATCCCACAGCTAAGACAATGAGAGAGGAAGTGTGTGTGTGTGTGTGTGTTTGTGTGTATGTAAAGGCCTCTTACTTATATTATCAACTTTTTACAAACTGATCTACCCTTCAGCTTAGCCTTAAGATGAGACTGGTGTTCTTAATGATGTCTGTAAGAACATGTATCTAGTGAAAAGATCATTTATTGAGTGAGGGGAGTTTAATTTAAAGAAACTTTGTTTGTACTGCTTTGAAGAGTATCTGTATTTTGATGTGTGGGGTAAAGCTGTGGAATGAGTTAAGCTTTGGAACTGAAGCGAAGCACAAATATTTATCCGTTCATGAAGATACAAAAAAAGAATATATTTTTCAAAAGTACAAGAATGAGGAAGGCCTTCTAAGTAAGGGTCATTTCAAGGTCACAGTGACCTTTGACATTTGAGTCAAAAGTGTCACCGATTCATTGTATGACCAATTATGAAATATGGTCACCAATTATTAAGTTAAGGCCAAAAACAAGTTTTGTGAGGTCACAGTGACCTTTGACCACCCAAATGGATGGATGATTGTGCCAAATTTTAAGAAATTCCCTCGATGTGTTTCTGAGATATCATGTTGAAACAGAAGAATGGACGGACAACCCAAAAACATAATGCCTCCGACCATGGCTATTAGCGTGGAAGCATAAAATGGGATTTGACGAATCATATTGAATAAAATGCAAGCAAACCTCAAACCTCTGTAATAACCTTAATGTAACCTTAATGCATGTTTTCTGCCACTACTGTATAAATATTAGGAATTAGCTAATCTTGATTAACAACTAATGGAGCTAATTGTCCAGTCAGGTTCTATTAAACTACTGCAGAACAAGAGGACGCAACGAGATGAACAAAGCACCAGTCAAATGATGGCAAACTATCGGGAAAAGGTTACATTCTCCTCATCGCCCCACACAGATCTGATGTTTTCAAGCTTGAGTGAAGTTTGAGTCGTGTTTCATGTACGTCCTGATTTATCCACTAATTCTGTTTCCTTTGCAGTTATTCACTTTTTTAAATCGATCAACTTTTGTCTTTTTTAGAATTTTCTGCATTAACCTATACGTAAACTGAAGTGGTGCACACAAACTTTTCAAACTGGCCTCACTGAACATATTAAAGTATGTTCAGGTGTGATGTGTTTCCTGCAGTTGGTCTAAATTTGTCTTTTATGCTTTGAAGACCTAAAACATAACCTTTCAAAAAAAAAAAAAATCCAACTCTCAACTCAAAATCTACATCAAACATCTTGATTGTATGAGCATCATGTCCACAGTCTGTCATTGTGTTTGAAGCACATGTTCCACGTCACTACAGACAGACTGTAGCTTCACACTGTGACTGTAAATCACTGTAAGAAGAACCACACTCTGCAGATTCAGTGTCTCTAGGTCTTTGGGCTGAGTGTGTTCTGTTCATGCTCCATCAGGATGCAGTCAGCCTCAGCTTAGCATTACTGCTCTGTTCTTCTCAGCATGCCTTGCTCTCCGTGTGTGGCCTTCACTGTGAACATACGCAGTGGAGCAGGGAGGCACCAAAATGTTCCAACTGCCTCTTTTCTGATATGCAAACTCACTGTCCATTTTTACTGTCACTCAGTTGACTTAACCATGTCTTAAAAACACACAATTGTCATAAATTTGATGCAGGATAAACAACAAAACAAAAGTAACTTCTTTCTGCAGGGACTGACTCTGCAAATTCGGACAGAGAAAAGATTTGCACAGAAATAATATTGTAATGTATTTCATTTATATAGCACACAAACCCAATGGGACTATTTTTTCTACAATACTGTAGGTGATTCAATTCTTTTGCACCTGACTGGCCTACAAATTGTCTGCCATGAATGCTAAAGGAAGAACAAAAACGACAACCCGCACAGAAGAACAACATATTGAAGATGGCAACAAGTGCAGCCCCCGTAGGTTCTCCTACAGACTTCACATCCCGCTCTTATTGCCAGATCTTCAAACACAGCAATGTTCAGCCAGTTGCAATCTCCAACTTCACCCCTAGATGCCACTAAATCCTACTCACTGATCCTTTATGAATAAACAGTATTTGTATTTGTAGTGGATGGGCTAAAACATGACAAACCATCAGCTTGGTCTATTCAAAGTGTCTCCATCTGTCCAGACAACCCTTCACCTGTCACTCTGTATCGCCGCAGGACATCCCAGGTCCAGATGATGTCAGTGCTACATCCTCTGCAGGTCGCAGCAGGAGCAGAAGGTCTGCTGCCAAACACTAATTGGTTTTTCACCTGCATGAATCCACCGTGCTGCTTCAGTGTAACCGGGCGCACATCATCAGCACAATCACCAGCTCATTAACAGCCAGACATTTTGTGACAGTGCCTTGGGGATGCATGACTATTTTGAGGAATGACCTAATTGAAATTAGCAGCGGGAGTGGGACACAGAGGAAATTATGGATTTTACACTTTGTCCTTCTTTAACCTTGACACACTTCTGCTGGATTTTCCCTGGTAATGTAAAATAATGATGGCAAATGTTTCCTCCTCATCATTAGCTTAATATGAAACACATTTTAATCTATTTCTATCCAAGTTCTCCCTCTTTATGAGATGATTGTGTTTAATTGTGAGTTGAGGCATCAAACATAAAATAAAAGTCTCAATTGCTGATTGTTGTGATTGATTGAAAGTAAAACCCCTAAAATATCTTATATCTTTACTTATGATCATCTGTTTGAATTTATTCATAATTTTATGAATAAAACATTTTTTTGTGATATTGAGGTAAGCTGTTACTGTACTTTGTCCCTAAAAATATCTACTCTAAATATGCTCCTGGCAGTCCAGATGTGACAGATTGGTGGTTAGTGGACCAACAGCTGCCTCCCATCCCACCTCCAACATCGCCAGTACCCCCCTGAGCTACTGTACCAGTCAACAGTAACATAAAGAAATGTGGAAACATCATTCTGCTGCATGCACAGGGGGACTTAAAGTGGCTGTACAAGGAGTGATCATTACTACATTCTAGGCCAAACAAAGACTACAGTTAGTTAGTTAGTTAGTTAGTTAGTAGTCTGTAATCCAGAAAACATCTTGGAGAGACAAACAGAACATCGTAATAAATTATTAATTAAGTAATAAAATACTTTGATAAGTCTTTGATCTAAGCCCCTTTGTATTTTTATGTGCGAGGATAAATAGTGCATCCTCTGGGGATCACAACTGTGGCTTTAGATTGGATTTTTATTTCTACAAAACAAAAAAATGCTCAATAATCTGAACAGGAGTAGAACAACAATAATATAGCTGTAGACAATGGAAACACATCCATTTTCTGACCTTACCTGTAGGTGGAACAGCACATCTGTTATCAACTTTGGTTTTATCCCAAATCAATTTCAGCTGCACTCAGTGACAATGTGAAAACTTCATATCTGTTTCCAATTAGGTTTAACTGCTGTAATTGTCTGGAACTTCTCTGACCAACAGGATTAACCTTTCACAGCTTTCACATGCCTCTCTCTGCAGACAAGCCTCTGTATTTTTTGTCCCAAATTCTTCCGATTTTTCTACAACTGCTCAGGTGTGTCAACACAACCTGGGGCCTCACTCTGAAGAGCCAAAACAGTCTGACCAGGAGGACACATTTCCCTCGGAACTTGGGATTGAGTGTCTCTAGGGGAAACATCTGCTCAGCACTGTATGAGTCTGAAACAAACTGACAGCTGACCTCTGCATAGCCTTCAGATATTTACTTTCAGAGCTGACCCCTGAAATGTAACAAATCTAAAATTCTAAATCAAAATGAAGCCCTCTGAAACTGCTGTAAAATTAGATTAGATTTTTCCAGTTTCTTTGCAATATTGTTCATCAATTGAGTCACCGTGTCAGTCATGTTGGGACATAAATCACCACATGGATGTATTCTTTCCCTCCAAGGAGCATCAACATGGGCTAACTTAAAGCTTTTATAGCCATATTTAACTCACAAGTCTGTTTTGGTTTGTTGTTCTATGCCCACCATGTGGCCCAAGAAAATCTATCAATTCTAATAAAATGTACCTTTTTTTTCCTTCTCTTACTTCTTTGGAGACTCCGGAGCCCTGACATAGTGCTGTACAGCTCGACCCCCTGCTACTGCTAGCTTGTAATGTTGGCGATCGAGGAATTTAAGCTCATTCTCCTTCTGCACTCAATGGAGACTGATCTGGATAAGAGGATCAGACTAATGTCTGAAATGTAAATGTAAATGTTCTGTAAATACTTGAAAAGCCTTGTTGAGGCCCATCGAATCCTTTTGTGCACGCCAACATCTGCCTAAAGCGTCTCTACATTCACCTGCTTAGATCCCCTCCACCAGCCAGTGAATGGGGAAGAAAAGGAGTGAATCGGCCCTTTTACTGAAGAGGACTTTGACCGACCCGCGTCCTCCACGCAGGCCTTTTATCGCTGGCCTTTTTCTGCGTCACTTTTTGGGATTCCGCATTCAGCGGTTCGAGAGAAGAGGGCCATCGAACATCCAGGATCGAAGAGAGACCACACACTTGCAAGCAGCTGAGGAGTGGCGAAAACAGGGAGAAAAGTGGAGGACAAATCAAATGGCTCTCCACCAGCTACTCTACGGGGGCTTCACTTGTTCTCCGCTGCAATGGGCCCCGTTGTGAGTGGCCCCCCCTTTTTAGAGGTGCCAGAGGGCCACCCGGATCTGCCCCATCATCCATTACAGCGTCCAGAGCGGCAGTGAGCACCGAGGAGGAGGAAGGGGCGTGTGTGACAGTGGTGGCAGAACACCAGGCGGACACTAGCAGAGACAAGATGGTTGGCTTACCAAAAAAAAAAAAATAAATAAATACCCTCAACACCCCTCATCCCTCACCCGTCCCGAAACACGAGAAGGGAGACAATTGAGGAGGAGGAGGAGGATTAAAAAACGTTAAGGGTGAATGAGAAGGGGGAGGAGGAGGGGCAGACTGTAGAAGGACGAAGGCATGAGGCTCTAAAAGGGGAGAAATGTGGGACAACAGGGTGACGGAAGAAGTGAAGTGGTGAAAGGACAAGATAAGAGATTGAAAGCTGAGGAAAGAAAAAGAAAAAAGGAACAGGGCAGAAAAAAATGTTAAAGACTACAGAATAGGAAACAAAAAAGAGACACTGCCAAAAACTCTCAATCTGTCTAAAACTCTATTATCCTAAAACTCTGTCATCCATTTTTACAATCTCGTGTTGTTGATCCAAACATTGTCAGACAACTTTAATTTAAATTCTAGTTTTAAAGATATCAAATATGTCACGCTGAATTGGGAAATGTGTGTAAACTGACCAAGACATCAGAATATTTAAATTTTTTAAAATTATTCTGCCACAAAACAGATCTGTGATTTTTTCATTCAATTAGAACAGCTTGAGAGATGGACAGAAAATGGGAAGAGAGATGGGATAACATGTAGCAAAGGGCCAAAGGCCGGACTCGAACCCATGGCCGCTGCAGCAAGGACACGAGGCACCAGGCAAGCCACTGGGGCGTCCCAATTCACAATATATTTATTTGAGCTGTGGTTCTTGCAAGAAACAAGCTTCCTGTGATGTGAATAGTGTCTTGATGCAGCAGAAAACACAATGATGTCTGGTTGCATTTGGACATAAACAAGTCACTTCAAACTGTTTGTTTTAGGATTGTTTAGCAAACCTTAATACATCATGTGTCGTACATGTGAGGTCACCGTGATCTTGACCTTTGACCACCAAAATTCTAATTACTTTCATCTTCGAGACCTGGAGAGTTTACATTAATCCCCATGGGTATGCCTACTGATGATAGATGTCGATTCAACAAGAATGGGAAGGACCAAAGCACGCCTCTGGCTCAGTTAAAACATTTTTTATCGTATTGTCACTAGGTTAAAAACCAATTTTCTCCCAGCTTTAGTTTGTCTGATGCAGATTTCAGGGACATACCATCCTGAATATTGTTCATTTCTTACTTACGACTAGCACAAAGGATCCTCATTTTAAATTAGTTCTAGTAAAATTCTTAAATAACCTTGAGCCTTACTTTTGAGTTATCGCCTTCCACACACACACACTGCACTGCTGT
>NW_023339762.1:5046406-5059185 GCF_004916995.1 Morone saxatilis | reverse complement strand
ATCAGAATCATATATAATAATAATAATAATAATAATAATAATAATAATAATAATTGTATAGTACAATTACCTGAAGATAAGTATTTTTGTGTTTTCAATACTTGTATGGCACTGACCCAATTGCTTTGATACTACAGAGTATTGTACAGTATAGAACAAAACAGGGTTACACATCATACAGGCATGCAGGAAATTTGAATCAATCAAAAGAAACACTCCGTTTTGTATATTTTTTAAAGGACAAAATACACAAGTAAACAACATCGGGCAAGCAACATGCTCTGAAGATACTCTGCTTCTGAAACGCTCTCAGTGGGAACACACACAGATCGCGGAGCCAATCGCGGCACAGAAGCAACGTCACAAAGCTCGTCACTTGGATGTAAGCATCCTCTAATCGCAACCTGGAACCGAGATGGAGAGCATTTCTGACAGTAAATATGGTGTTGCTTTTGGCTGATGGTTAACGGAGAGAAAAACACCTGAAGTTGCCAAATGTGAATCTATCCTCTAAAAATAATACAATACTATTAGTCATATTTAAGGGTTGGCATGCCTGCTGTCTGTAGTGGTGAGCATCCCTTCTACAGCTGCCCCCTGCATGTGTTTGACTGACAGACTCTCTGACTGTGACGGCCATCTGTCAGCAGACACCCTGTTAGACAACAAGAGGCCCGGAGACTCCATGAGCCCAGGCGGAGCGCAGGGCACGACTGGCACTGCCCATTCACAAATATCTTTTGGGAGGACAGATGGTGCTGAGTTTTCTCCTCATGTGTCTTTTCTTCCACCATCAACCATTCCTGTGCTGCCTCCTCAGCGAGCTGGCACCTCCTTTGTGCCCCAACGTTTCATCAAAGCTTCATTTAAAACAGCCCAAATGAAAAGGGAGGAGGCGTGAGGGAGCCCGGAGGCTTTCTGCAGGTACCAAACCGTCCAGCACAGATCCAGGCTCACTGGCCCGGACACAAAAGGTTTCACATCTCTTCAGCTAAAACTGGCTCCGACCAGCTTCTCCCCCTAATCTTTGTTTCAAGTCTCACCCCCCGAAAAGATTCAACCAAGCAGATCAGTATCCTCTCTGGCACGCTGCGACTGTACCGTACGGCTGGGAGGGCAAACCAGAGGATAAGGAGCCGGAAAACCCTTCCAGTGTTCAGGCTTATGTTGACAAATCCTGATTCATCTCCACTGACTTCTTAAACCTCTTCAACCCTGCAGGACGCACTGGTGGTCCCGTCATTACAAGCACTGTTATCATGTTAACTTCCTTATTATGTATCAGCCTAGTCTACAGTTTTTGTACAACAAAAATACGGTAGGAAATCAATGGTGTCAATATAGCTGGGAAAGCCATCCATACTCTGGACACTTTCAGTCTGTAGTTTGTGTTTGTACAGTTTGGTGAGGCTGCGATTATCCTAGAGGTTACAATAAAATCATTTTGTACAGTGAGTTTCAAAAAATGGTCTTACTACAGTAAAATGGCTACAATGGGGACGAACATCATAACACATAAATACAATTGGGCTCATTGATTCCACAAGAGGCTCTGCTTTCCATTCACACAATTCAATGCAATTCCAACACTTTGTGGACCCCAGTATGCGAAAATATTGAAAAACACTAGGATTACCATAAAGTGGGGATGTCTGTAAAAGGGAGAGTAGTGGGTACCCATGGAATTTCCATTCAGATATCTTGAAGTCAGAGTATCCCTTTGAAATAAGCCATGCCAATTTTTCCTTTGAAAATGTTTTGCCTAACCTTCGAGTGTTATTTAGCCTGCTACAGACTAGTATGACATGGGTGGTATTAATGGATGCCTTAATTCATTTAGTTTCATATGATGCCATTTGTATCACTCTAGCTTTAATACTGAGCCCGCTACAGCCTCTGAAAGACAGTAACATCGGCTGTGGACATATTCCTCAGTGTTGAGTTTAGGAGGTTACCCTAACACCTGAAGGTGAGGGGCAAAAGTCTTGTTGTCCCCCCATTCCCCCCATTGTTGAACTGGCAAAACTCCATTGGCTAGTGAATACCATGTGTTATGATCAAAAGCTCCAGAATAGCTACCAAATGGACCTTGTAGTGAGATGTTTTCACTGACTCTTTTAGTCTTAGTCCTCACTAAAATATTGAAGCTTTTGATTAGTTGTTCAATTGTTTCACATTTAGGTGCAAAATCCACTGATGCAACTATCTGATTAAATTGAGTAACTGAGTAAATTAGGAGCAAAGTAGTTAATTAGCTCATTAGTTCACCTCTTCCTCATTTAAATCTGCCATAGCTGATTATTTTGGCCGCTTGATCACAAAAAGTTGATTATTCACACATCCAGCAGTTCATTATCATCATCATTCATGAAGGCATATTTATCATCACCTGATGAATGTAAGTCCAATATTCACTCTTTCAACTGAGAACAGGTGATATTGAACTAAAACAGTGAAGTTGCAGCCAGACAGCTAAGCTCACTATAAAGCTCCATTTTGACAAGGGGAGCTGCAGATTCAGGTTATAATTCTCTGTAGGTCCATCACTGTGGTTTTCAAATTGTGATTAGCATACCTGGTATCAGGGTTTACAAGTCATCATATCTGCTCTACTCTTTGGTTCAATAGGGTACCTCACAAACCTGCAGACTTGACTACAGTGAAATTTGCTGCAGTGTGAACATTTTTTTCTTAACTGGTGTAAAGGGGTATTTTTGCTTGACTGCCCATGAACAACATGTTACCACTGAATAGTGATTAGATGATTCTTAAGATTTCAGTAACCTTCCATTTGAGGACACATTGAGGCTTTTCCTGGCTGGTTTTGGATATTGAAGCAAAGTCACTCCTAATGTCTGACACACATCAGCACTGCATCTCAGATTCTAAACAGTAAATGAGCCAAACACAAGAGGGTTACTACTGATGTACTACAAAAAAGGATGTTTACTGGCTCCTGAAAACTCCTGGCTGGGCATAAAACTTCATCACTGCTGGATGTTTTCTCAGCATGTTATATTTTAAAGCTGCATTCCTTTATTTCTGCAAACAGACGGGTTGGAACAGTCGCCACAGTCCAAACACAAACCACTTAAAGCTGAGACAAGCCAATTTACTTTTTACAACAGACATAAAAGTCTGAAAATACTGAAACTGAGAACACAACCAGTCTCCTCCTGATCAGAGACATCAGGGCCTTTTTACTTATGTTAGTTTACAGACACATTTCTTTCTCTCCAACACAACTCTAAGTTGGGAAATTAAACAGATACATAATTTATAGTTTGCAGTGATAGTATCTGTTCCTGAGTAGCATTACAGGATTATGGCTGTTGTTGCCAGATATGGAGCCTCTGACACCCTTAATAAGCCAGTCAGACTACCGTGTCAAAACTTCTCTTTTCATGCTTGACAGCTCCTGTTTGAAGCTGATATGTCACGCCCTGCGCCTCTCAAACGTTTTAATCTGAGATTCCACAGACCCGGAGAGGATCATCAACAGACAACACGACAGATATCTCAGTCAAATAAGGAAATCTGTTTGGTTTTCAAACCCGTTTTGCGTTTTGGACTCGTTTCCTAGAATGTTTCCAAGGACGCACAGCGCGTTACGCACCGCAGGTTCCATTGTGAAAATAAAACAGAGCAAAAAATGTCCAATTCTGACACAAATACAAATAAACAAACTACATGCAGACTTCTTCGGTTTGCCTCAGACAAAGCTCACCTGACGCTGCTGCGCAATCACCTTCAAGTTGGCGCAGCAAGTTGAAACCCCCGCGGTCTTTATATAATCTAAAGTATCTAGAGTATCTGAGCCATGTGAGGACAAAACATTAATGACACCATGCCTTACCTTGTGGGCAAATGAGGATGAAATGTAGAGCCAGTAGCAGCCAGTAGCCTGTAGTCTCCATGTTGGTGGAAAGCTCGCAGATGCGGTAAATAAACAAATCAAACAGTGATTTTTGGGGAGCAGGTCCCAGTCGGCCTTCAGCCCTCACAGCTCCATGCTTCTCGGGTCCTGCCTGCCTGCCGGTCGGTTGGTCGGTTTGGTATTTGTGTAGTACAGATCCAGGGTCCCGGTGCGTCGCTCCGCTCCGTCCGCTCTCCTTCACACCGACCGACTGACTGACTGAGGAGGAGACGCCAGACTGAAGCTGTGCGCCGCCCACAGCCCTGAGCCTCACCGGCCTCTCCTCCACACACCGACCTCCGCTCATACTACTGTGATAAACAGGCAGGCGATTTTTATTTTTCATAGTTTAGTAGGACCATATGTTCCTTAACTCAATCTTTTATTTATGTGTTTTTTTTTTATTGTTTGTGTCCATGTTGTTTAATCATAAACACCCCTGGGGGCAAACCGTGAGTTATTGGCTCCCATTGACCCCTTTATGTTTGGTTATTAGTTGTGTACTTACAATATAAACTAAAGTATTAGTAAGCGGCTGTTATCAATATTTTTATAATAAAGAAAAATCAAACAACAATGTGAAAATAGTTTCCATAAACATATATTTGATGCACATTTTGAAGTACAACATTAGAAAGGGTTGATGGAAAACAAAAGAGGTTTTACTCTGGCTGGAGGTGGTTTATGGTTTTTAGCAACAATGAGTTAATGTGCTTAATTGGAGATGGAAACACTTTTTTCGAATAAGTTTTGACATAGCAACTCACATGACTGGTCAGCTGTTTCTGCATCATGACCATGATCCTCCACCATTAATACATGCAACAAACAGAACTGTCACATGCTGTTTTCTGCATTGTGTTTCATGGTTTGAGATTTGAGGGGCACTCTTCTTATTATGCCATTATACTATAGTAGAGGGAAACAAGCATTTATTCGCACTTTCTTTTGCCAATTTGCTAAAAAATCAGATCAAAATTTGTGATGCATTTGTATGGAAACATGACTAATGTGACAATGTGAAAGTTGTCTTTGATAGTATTGAAGCTACAGTGAATAATCTGCTGAATCTGCAGCTCATCTCAATTTACAGAGCTTTACCGTGGGTTTGTTTAGCTATCTGGCCCAAAACCTTACTGTTTTGGTTCACTTGGGAACACAACCTGTCACACCTTAAATGGAATAATGGGATCATGGATGGGAAGGGAACAAGTGACCTCTGATAATGTACCATAGCATGTTTAGCTACTTTATTTATTCTGTGGCTACCGACGGCTCTGAGGCTTATCAGTACTTCCATCGCAATGAAGTCGGCGAAGGAACCCAACCTTGTGTATTTTAAAGCAGACATAGCAGTAGCAGAGAAGTTTAATCTTTCTTTTTGGAAGAATCCTTTTTTCTTTTTTTAGTTAACCTTCGACACACTGTTGGTGCAGCCACAAACAACACAACAAAACACAACTCCAAACTCAACTTAGCTTATTACTGTTATAAGAGGCCATTCTTCTCTACATCCCGGTAGTAGCAGGCAGAGTTACGATCACATTATCTCGTAGAAGGTGTGACAGGTTGTGTTACACATCTTTTTCCCTAAAAGCTCCAAGAAAAGAAGACGACACCTGTAGTGTACTCTTAACTTAGTTTATTGTAATGCGATAAGTTATTTTAACTTCAAAAAATTATAAGTAACACAAACTAAAAACTTTAAGTTAAAAAGTGACAGCCCTGATTTTAAGCGACACTAATTTAGTTTTGTAAATCACAGGAACATTCATGATTAAATACTTTTTACTAGGTGTTTTGTTTTTACAGTACAAATAAAAATTACAAATTGAAGTAAGCGTCACATCTTTCTTTGCTACTTAATCAATCTTTTTTTTTAAATTGAGTTAGTTTTAGTTAAAAATTTCAATGCAATCAGTTTGAACAATTATTTTAGGTTAAATTCACTTATCTGGTTTTACAGTATGCGATCAGGAATAAGGTGGATACAAAAAAAGCAACAGAAAAAGAAATACATTTAATAACCAAAATGTTCTTTAACAATCATTAATCATAACAGTCATCATCATCAAAGTAATCCAAACTTCACTTGGACTGCAGCCTGAAAATAATATTCCAGTTGTTTCAGAGGACAGATTTTCTCTTTTAAAATCAGAGTACATCATCAGGTGTCATGACTGTTCCACCAGAGTTTCCTAAGAGTGAGACACAGCAGACTGCAGACAGTGGGGAGCCATTAACACATCGTAAAGAATAATTGAGTGAAATGGCTGAGAGGAGTGTCTTTTTGTTTTTAAGTGTGTGTGTGGAGTTCATAGGGCTGCCGACCTCCTGACCCCGGAGAGATGTTTCCACCTTGCACTGAAATGGAGACCAAAACATCAGCGGTGACCCAGAAATCGCAATTTACTCTGGGAATGTGGAACAAGTGTCTGTATGTGTGTGTGTGTGTGTGTGTGGTGTGTGTGTGTGTGTGTCTCTGTGGTTTGTGTGTGTGTGTGTAGTCCATTCAGGGATCACAGGATGCAACACTGCATATTAACTATTGAGTGGTTATGTGTTTCTGAAAATTAACAACTTGAATACAAGACTTCTTAAAAAGAGGTAGGAACAGTTTAACATTTTGAGAAATCCTCTTGTTCTTTGTTTTCTCCAGTGTCAGATGGAGATCAGCTTCACCTCTGTGCACCACACTGGTTCTCCAGTTAGCAGGTCTCACTCAATATACATAATTTGCTCTCCTACAACTATACCACAGTATACCCACAGTACTAGTAAACTGCAATTTATTTTGAATTTATGGCACTGCATCATGTTTTCTCCACTGCAGTGAGCACTTAATCATGTTTCTTTATTACCTTTTAACTGAAACCACAATCTTTCACTAACCTTAATCAAAATGCTTTTGTTGCCTAAACCACAGTGGATGTGTTTCTGGTGTCATGAACTCTGTACTCCCACCATCCACCCTGACTACCTCCCCACAACATCTGTTAAAATAAATATGCACCTTGTTTTATGAGAAAAAACTTTCCCACTAAACATAATCTTGGAGTTATTATTCCTTGTCAGGACCCTCAAAAAAATATTGCATTGGTTACAAAACCGACAAGGGCATGCAAACCCTCGGAACATACCCCTTTTGGAGAATACTTTGATCACCCGTGAAAACTTCTTGCACTTTCAGTGAACCTCTGTAGACAGGTCTTGGCTAACGGTGAGTTTAGCATTACCCTCTAGGATTGTTCCTTAGCAGATTGTATTCTTTATCTCTGAACCATAAAAGGAAGATTAAGATTTGTCCTGGATTCTTTCCAGGCTCTGGATGTGATCATAGAGAGCAGCAAACTTGCTACAGCTCAAGTAGTTGAGCTAGGGAGAGTCTAAGCCAGCTGGATAATATCTGTTGAATATATTAAAGTAATATTTGACTACCATCCAAGTTTTTATCAGTTTTTCAGCTAGGTGTGAATCCCATTTGGTAGTAAGGTAAGTTGAAATCCTCTTTCTGCTTTGTCCATGTGCTGCTGTTGGTTCGTAAGTACTTTGTTTGTTCAGTCAGAGCTTGTTTCATTGAGCAGTCAAATTTTCCAAACGATAATCAGTGCCATCCACGTTCTGAGGCTCAGTATCTCAGAACATTAAGATCTTAGCTCAGACATTATCTCAGCAAGGAGGGGATTTACATCACTCTGATGAGAGTCTTCCCCAATTTGTATTTGGTGTTTGAGACTTTGGTCCTCTTACCTTTATTTGTTTCACTGGGTTGTTCTTCCCATCCTGGCATTTTTCTTTTCTTTACATTAGGACTGTTTTCTAAAACCTCTCAAGGCTTAAATTGAAATCGAAAGCCATCTTGTTCCCTCAGCCTGTTTATATTGTGGTATTGGCACTCAGCATCTGAATAATCTTTCCACTGTTGACTTTCCACATTGCTGAAGAGTAAATTGGCATTTAGCATGAAAAGTAGTTGAAAGAAACCACTGCAGCTGAAAAGTTGATCCAGTTATGTTTTTGCTTTTGGGGGGGGGTGGTCGAAGAAGTTATTTTTAACTGTAAATCTGGCCATGGCCACCAAGGAGACTTTTCAAAACTCTCTCAACTGCATTACAACATAATGACGACATTTCTTGCCTTGACTAAATCTTAACTGTGATGAATTATCTCTGCAAAAGGTCCTCAGTCAATTTTCATTGAAATGAACTAAAAATGATGGTAAAGAAAGAAATCAACCAGAAAACTGACCAGATGAACATTTCATAGCAATGGCTTCATTCCTTCCTCTCATTGATTTACAGATGATGCAACAGTGTTATTTCCTCACAGGCCGAGCCCTCACAAACTTTTAAATAAAGTTTCCCTCAATTCAGTTTCAACCACTGGCTCAGATTTTTTAACCTCACCATAAACGACCATACCACCCCCTCCTTTATCTGAGCGAATATATTTGCATAATTTACTCTGGATTATCTTTAATTTATGCAGAAACTGCTTTCCACTTGTTAGGTTGAAGGTTTCCAAGGGGGCTAATAAAATTAGTTGTACTCCCACAGAGCACCCATTCAGGGATTTTTGGGAGCTTTCAGATAGTTTTCCATGACTTTCCTACAAACTGCACTCAGGGTGAGAGTGATTTTTCCCTCCAACACAAGGCTGTGGCCTGAAGTGATCTCTAGAGGAAAACTAACAGGTCAGCTAGTGAGACAGATTTTATTTTCTCTTTCACCTATTTACTGTGTGACTCATTCAATAGAGCCATTTCTCACGGTGCCCAGCCCACATAATCAAACGGCAGGAATAAGAGCACAGAATATTTCCAGGACAAAACGAGCTTCTCTAATGAGGGAGAAAATGGTTTGGTGGTTCAGAGTTTCGAACAGTTGTGCACAGATTATTGATCCTGCAGGGAGAGGAGAGGGAAACAGTCACTGATCAATCAGCCAATTGGCACAGGAAGTGAATGCGGTGCTGAGGCATTTGTGATGGAAGTGTTGCAGGTTTAAATCCTGCCAGGTGCAGATCTTTACCCTTTAAAGACCTAATAGAACAATGACCAAGCATCAGGGAAAAGAAAACACTGAATTTGTCAAAATAAAGAAGCCTATTAATAATTTATTAAAAATAAAAATACATAATACAGACAAAAAAGTGTATAAAAAAAGTTCCTAGAATTTGAATATAATATGAAATAGCCATAAAAAAATGTCACTTAGTCAGTTTACTCAATGATATAAAAAAAGGTCCCTTAAGGAAGAAGGTTGGGAGCCGCTGTTGTAAACATCAGGACAGAGATGTAAATAAATCTTGTCTGTGTTGAGATTGTCATGCAGTCTTGTCCACAGTTACGGTGAACCAGTCAGTGAGTCAAATAATACATTTTTTATTTTTACATTTTATTTAAAGGCGCCTCTCTGGGCACTCGAGGACACCGTACAACACATAAAAAATAGTTTCAAAAGATAAAGGTTAAAAGTTATCGGCGAGCAGCGGCAGCATATTGCGCCAACTTTCACTCACTGCAGCTATTCCATTCTTGTGTATTTGGTAGAGAAAACAAAGATGAACTGTCCACTGTTAACATCCACCACAGTTTACAGACTGACCTCCTGCTTCAACTTTGACCTGTATTCACTTTCAATTTGACCTCCACAAAAAGTGGTTTAGATAATCTGGATAAAGTATTGGTAAATTGTTGGTCCCAACCTGACTGATCGACTGATAGATGTTTCTCAAAATGATGAACAGAACTACAAAAGTAAAACTTAAGTTGTAAATAAACAGCAACAATACATTGTTTAAGTTGCCTTTTTTGGATTTCATGTACAAATGACCTATTTTGTCGTTTAGGTATCACAACCTTTGGCCTTCTGGTCTACAAGACAAATCAGAGACCTTCCATCTTTGTTCCATGGCTACTGCAAGAAAAAAACATTGAAGTGATAATCAGTTTCCTTTTGCAGTCACAGAAAAAGCAACAGCAAACATCCCTTTCAGATCCACAGGTTCCACCCTCGGATGATGTTACGTGGGAAAAAGTACCGGCCATTGAAACAAACAGACAACAACAAATCCCCTGAGGGAAGGTTCCCAGGGCATTTTTCAGGACATCAGATAAGCACATCCAGTTTTTATTGTTGATGGGTTTCAACCTTTATTTTTACATAGAGGTTTGTCTTCAGCTCCGCCCTGCTTTAGGTTAATGCAGGTCAACACATTTATACAAACAAGCTAACACTGGGAGCCAGATATCAGGAAGGTCCAGAGAAAAGTTCTCGGTGAAACTTTTCCCTTAAAGGTAACATTTAGGAGGATATTTTGGCAGAAATGGAAAATAATATTCATAGGTATGTTTTCATTATGTATAATCACCTGAAAATAATGTTGAACCACTCTTACAAGTACAGACACAAGTTCAGTTAGTTGCAATCTGCAACTTCACCACTAGATGTCACTGAATCCCACACACTGGTCCTTTAAAGTAAATGTTTGGTTATTACAGTCAGTCCTGTAGGTTAGTTTTCCAACTTCCTGTTTTTTGTGGATCACATGATCTGAATTCTGTGATTCCATTTCCATTTCTTCTTTTCAAGTATGCAAATTTATATTTATATATTAATATTCTAAAACATATTTTACATAATATTATACATATTTTTTTCTTTTTTTACAGTATTTGGAAGATAAGTTAATGTATGTCACTCACAGCCACTGTCAGCTGCTTTAACTGGAGCGATGCACTGGAGAAATATCTGTTTATCATTTTGTGATTTGAGTGAAGTGACCCTCTATCAACAGCAGCAGTTGAATACGCTGTCAGACTAAGGATAATCTCCCCCCTCTATCAGTACATGGATTGAGGTAATGAGGTCATGTCACACATAACAGACTGGGTGTCGTTAAACTCCCCCTTCCGTCCCCTACCACCCCCTGCTACCACAATCACTGTAGGTCAGAGGTCGGGCTCCGGAGCTGGTAACAGTCAGGAGGCAGGTTCAGAGCCCTCTGGGGATCCTCATCGAAATCCACATGGTGTTTCTGTCACGTCACAAAGCGTGAGTCCAATCCATCGATCCCACGGGTCAAGTTCACAGCAGAGCGACTGATCACATCTGCTCTCATCAAATACAGATATCAGTACAGAACTCCACCAGCTGCTTTACACCGACACATGTAGTGAGCTTTTAAATTTATCACGTGTGAGCCTTGTATTGACAGGTACAGTATGTAACAGTTTGGTGGATTGTAGGAATTATGTGTTTTTTTGTTTTATTTTATGGCTATTATTATTATTTTTCTCACAGTCGTAATAACAAATAAACATGAAACTTAATATATATGTGAGTCATCTTTAAAGATTTACATCTTCAGTAGGAACCAATGGACCTGGGGCTGAGAGCCACAGACAGAGTGGGCATGTCAGGAAGAATAGAGAGACTGACTAATATATTGTTGTTTTTGGCCTTTTTATGGGATTTGTTGACAATAACAAAAACACCCGACCTATGCTTTAAGGAAGTCCTTTACAGCTAAACACAGAAAAACACACTATAATTAGATGTTAAATTAAGATGGAAATGTCTGTTGTGGCGGATTCAAAACAAGCTGTAACATCCGTATGGATGTGACTCTGTCTGTTAACTGCGTATGTTTACTTTCTGCCAAGGCCTTGTTGATTTAGGTGATGGGAACCGGCCGCTCTGCGCTCCCTCCGACTTTGAAGTTTCGTTGCCATTGTTGGGACGGCTCTGAATCGCAGCCGGTTGGTTGGTTGGTTGGTTAGTTGGTTGGCAGCCATTGAACCTTTGCAAAGATTAACTGTTATTAGCGGCGTCTTTGTGCGTCCAGGCTGCTCTCTGCATACCAGCAGTGAAACAAAACGCTCCATTCCAGCCTCTCCAGTGGAGGAGGCTTCAGAAAGCAGCAGGTCTGATTCGCTTTTATGTGCACACTAACAAGAGTATAGGAGCACTAAGTGGTCTCTCAACTGACAACAAGTTCCTTTTTAGGAGAGAAGAGGGCCGATATGCACTGTATTAGCCTTGACCACCACACACTCAAACACACACATACAGACACAATGGAAAAACGTTCTATTCTGGGACAGACAGGGTCACAGATCACCTTAATAAAGAGGCAGGAATGTGTTGAGGCACTTCTGCGTTCACTTCAACAATACGATCTCTGACTCTCCTCATACAGTCTGCTGCAGCACTAATGAGCTTTGCATTCAGCCCTTCATTCATGCAGTCCTGCTTGTATTCGAAACACATGGTGAGTTACACGCTGCCAACACACGTGACCTCTGACCCCTGCTGCACTCCACAACACCAGCATAAATGTTGTGTTGAATCTGTTTGTGCTCAAGCACGACAAACTGCAGCAGCTTGAAGTCATTTTATCAGTTTACAAAAAGTATAAATCAGAGCTGCCGTCGCCTGAAGTTTACCTGGAAAAAGGTCAGATATTTAGTAATTCAATGAGTGAGTGTCAATAATGTACATGAAAGTGTCTGAAAGAATTTGTATTTGTAATAAGAAAATTTGGCCCAAAATTATATCACCTTTTACTGCCAAAAGTGGCACATAGAACCAGATTATAACACACAAATAGCTCAAGCAAAAGCAGTCAGATGCAACAGTCCTGCAGTAAATCTGCCTTCTTCTATGATAGTAATAATGTTCAGTTTTCAAACTATGCCAGTAATGTGTTGATTCAGTTGTTTGATCACTTTGGAGGGAGCAGTTTGTTGTGCTGTTGAACTGTTTAGTATTTTACATAAAGGTGTTTCTATTATTTAGTCTACCCTTTGGTTCATCAAGTTCAGACTGCAGGCCAAAGTGGACAAGGTACGTTTTATCAG
>NW_023339762.1:4983378-5046381 GCF_004916995.1 Morone saxatilis | reverse complement strand
GCCAAAATCAAACGTTTTGCATGCAATAAAACAAATCAAAACAGAATAACCACGCCACGCTATAATCCAAACAAACTCAAGAAACTCAAAACAGACCGTTGACGAAGGCAGTAAGAGTGAGCACCAATCAGCTACGATACGGGTGGCGGGGCGGCAGCTAGGGGAAAACCTCGTTCCTCGGACGGCGTCGGGGTGGTGAATGTTTCAGGGAGCGGCCGGGGTTAGGCGTACTTATCACTCACGCGGAACAAGGAGAGGACACCTGGGGTAAGAGCCACATTGTCCCTTCACATTCACACAATAGGAGGCACACTTTGCCATACAACGCCAGGGCACGGGACACGCACAAGCAGATACTTTGTCTCGTATTGGTATGATCGCCTGATCTCTTAAATTTCTAAGTCATATGTCTTTTGCCACCCCAGATTAGCAGCACGACGCGGCTATACAGGATAGCACCATGTCACCGAACAGCATAGGCTGACCCCGGATAACTACGAATATACACATAGCCAAGACTACAGCGCTACCCCCATGACAGGAACGTGGCCCCCTCCAATTCAGAGGATAGCTACAGTACGGGCTCGTAAATCAAACATGCATAACCAAAAGACTGTTCTTCTAATGGTTTTTATCCTGGAGTCTATACCGATTTACCAGACGGTAAAGCAAGGACTGCAGCACCTCTGTCTGTTCCAAGGATGTTTCTAGGTCTTTCGGCCTAGTATTTAGTCCACTGCCTGTGAACTGTGTGAGTCGCTCCAAGGTTGCGTTCACAGAGGCCTGGTTAAGAGGGATGTACGGAGGCGAGGACAGAAGGATGGTAGGAGGGCAGGACAGAGGATGTAGGAGGCAGGGACCAGAGGATGTGGAGGCAGGAGCAGGAGATGTAGTGAGCAGGACAAGGATGGGTAGGAGCGAGGACATACAGAGGATGTAGGAGGCAGGACACAGAAGGCCTCAGCATGGTGGACCTGTAGCATCAACAATGAAACACAAGAGAAATCACACTGATGAAACAAGTTGAGACACATAGCCTTTCCTTATCCATATTGCTAATTAACATGAACAGGACAGAGTTGTATGACATTCTCACCTGGAGTTCAGGCAGCTGGTCACAGGCTGGGTAGAGGCTGGTTGAGGCTAGTTGGAGGCTGGGTAGAGGCTGATAGAGAATCTGATGGTAGAAGGGAGGTCTGGCCTCTTGGGACTGGCACACAGTCTATTTGCGATACTTCAGCCCTTTCCTTTCCTGCTTCCAAGAGTTTCTTGTTTGCAAGGAATTTATTGTATATCTCTGTGCACTGGTCTGTGAAATTGATGCAAATCTGCAGCTCTGCCTTGACACTGTCCACTTCCAGTCGATTTCTCTCATTTCTCCAGGCTGTAGTCATCATTGACGCTCTGTATGTGCATTGCTACATGGGATGGAGAAGATGTAGGCACTGACCTTCCTCAGATTCTCAAGTGGGACATCTGCTCTGGAAAATAATCTCAGATACCGCTCCTCACTGTGGCAACCTTCCATTTCTGGAGAACTGAGTGCAGCTTCCACCACGCCATATTCCTCATAGAGTTCATCTATATCAATGTCTTTCAGATTGCAGGCCTGGACAGCATCAGAGTATTCCTCAAAAGACACAGTACTGGTCAGGCTAAGCTTTGACACTTTACTATGAAAGCTGTTCTCAGAGAAGTCATATCTTTCACTCACATATTTCTTGGCTCTTTCAAAGAATGCAAGGAAATCAGCCTTACACTTCCCAGCCTGATGAGGAGTCAGTTGCTTCAGTTTGTTGTTCATAGCAAAGCCAAAGAAGTTATCCTTAAGCCTTCTCTCCAGTTTTCCTTTCAGTTCAGTCATTACCAAAAACACAGAGGAGATGCTGAATGATTTGGCCTCAAGTGATTCAATGCAGTCTGAAACCACTTTAAGAATGTGACTGAGAAAAAGAAAATAAACCTCGGCAACTTCAGTCCCTTCCTTTCTGAAGAATTTCCACAAAACCTTGGGGCATTCCTCTTCACCCAGACTCTTGAAGTAGCTGGTCAGGGCTGTCCAGTATTTCAGGATTCTGTCCAGAGATGGCAGGAGACTCAACCATCTTGTGACAACGTGCCGCAGCAGATTGCATTCCTCTACTTCAACGAACTTGGAAAACTCCTTCAGCTGTGCCGTTCTGCTAGCAGAGATGCTAAAATGGTGGTATACTTTCAGCACCACATTTTCAACGTCAACATCCAAGCTGCCTGCAGCATATCTTGTGGCATTGTGTAGGATATGGGCTAAACAGCCACAAGCACATCTTTTTGAGCCAGTTTCAGTTTCTGATAAACGCTGTTGTGTTTTCAGTAGTTAACACTGGCATTGTCTGCTGCATATGCAGACATCTTTCCCAAATCTAGGAATGGCATTTTAAGTTTATCCAGCAGCTGATTTGTTATAGCTTCCGACGATTCATTGCGGTAAAAATCCAACAGCGCATGTTTGCCCTCTTCAAAGTGGAAATATCTCAGTACAATAGGGAAACACTTGGTTGTACCTTTGTTTGATGCATCCGTTGCCACTGAGTAGTGCAGATCATTCTTTAATGTTACTTAGTCCACGTGTGTCTGGACAGAGTAAGGCGCCAAGACATTTTCACACAAAGCTTTAGCTTTTGTTTTACCACAGGTCACTCCTTTTGCTATTGCGGAGTTGTTGTAGATCTCTCGGTCCACTTTTGTTCCACAGTCTACACTCCTGTATGACTGGTGGTGTTAGTAAGTTCTGCAGCAGCGATTTTGTCATCCTGAGGTGATAAACGGTGAAAAAATGAACTAAGAGAAGAGGCACCTGCTGCACTCTGATTGTTAGCTCAATGCTTGTCAGTGCTAGCATGTCTGTTGATAGCTGCTTTCCGTTTGCTGCTGACATCGATGTCGCTTCGGCACAATGTACAAAGAAAATGAAACTCATCCTTTCTACTTCTTGTCACAAACCCGTGTTCTTTTGTCCATTCCTGGTTAAAGGTCTTTCGCTTCTGCATTTTCAGAATTTCAGTCCAACAACTGACTTTAGCTAACGTTATGTTCTCTGTCGCTGAGAGTTTGATTGACAGCCTGGTGGTAGCAACTGCGCATGAGCAGTGTTGTGGCGAATCAACACATGGCTCATTTGAATATTAAAATTAGCCATGTGTTGATGGGTCAGGACACGAAAATGTAACCAATGAAATTACTTATTTTTACACAGCTTTTTTGACAATAAGTATTAAACTAAAAAGGTAATGTGTCAAAAGGCGGACCTTTTTTTGTTATTTTTCTCAAAAGGAGGACAAATGAGTGTCCGGCTTAAGGCTGTCTGTATTCTCATGTCCATACTCTCGGCTGCTGCAGTTTTCCCGCGGTTAGACCAGCCCAAGCCGGCCTCTGTAGCCATCCCCAATGCCATCGCTCTCACCCACTCATGTCCTTGTCAGATCCCTCCTCCCGCTTGATTTTTAAAGGTTCCCGTGCCAACATGTTGTTCACCCGCAGAGACAGTTAGCACGTCGTCAACCAGCTAGCGAGCGGCGTGGTTGGTGAAATCCGGTCACTTCTGAAACCAAATGTAGCGACCCGGAATAATGGGCTACGAAGCACAAACTGGTTTAGCTGGTCTTTATTCTTCAGCTTCAGCCAACGCCAACACAATAAAACAGTCATATAGCGCTATCAACATTAGCCTTTGTAACATCTCTCCCCATACACACACACCGGAACAACCACAACAACACACCCCCACAGGTCCTCCGCCAATCCCAGGTGGCTATCTTACACCCATCATTGCTGTCACGTTAATCACCAGCCAGTCTTACTTGGTATTAACGCAGTCTTTATTTGGTTAGCTTCGCTTAGCTTAACAGCCGTACCTGAGCACATGTCTCCACATAACGTTATTCATTCTTCCCCAGTCTCACCTCAGTGACGTCACACATGCGTCCACTCTAGTGTGTTAGATTCAAGTACCTCACTACAATTGCCATGGCAACTGCCATGACTGACATGCTTCACAGCCTCTGACAACGCCACCCCTCAGCAAACCCATACACTTAGTACAACTTAACTGAATACAATCCAAACAACCACAGTATATACACGGTCCGTTACAATACTTTCACTTAGAGGCATTGAGAGCAATATTATAAATATTTGCCTATGTGGTGTCTCCTAAGACAACTTTACCTTGCTGATAATAAAATCCATTGAGCTCATGCTAGCTACTTATTCTATTCTTTGAACAATAGCTAGCTAGCTGCAGAGACATAACATAAGGAGGGTATAAGAGACTCTAGTTAGAGGTTTGTCTGATCTGCTCCACTTCTGTTTGTCAAACATTTGTTTACTGCATCCACCAAGCTCCCAAAGCCAGTAAGAATTGATTGAGTTTTCTGTGTGTGACACAGAAACCTGTTTTACTGCTGACCATTCAGTTCACTTCCCCCTTCTCCTCTGTCAGTTTCCTGTCATCTGTCATGTTGGGTTTTTTCTTTTTAGATGAATGGGTTGAGCTGGATCGTGCAGGTGCAGGTTTGGGGAGTGATGAATGTTATACCTGGCGACTCAGGATCAATTCCCAACACAGGGCAGAAATGATTGAACTGTTGTGAGATCCTTAACCAATTAAATACTGACTCAGGTCAAGTGTCCCCACAGTGAACCAACACCTACCTCTTGTGGGCTTTCAATGTTGGTTCTTCTTTCAACCACAATCATTCTATAACCTTGGCGGCGAGGAAGTTCGCCTAACCTTAACAAAGTAACCCAAAACATGATATTTCCCTAAACCGAACCGAGTGATGCTGACAAAATAATGTTGTCCTGTCAAAAGAGTTGCCAGAATGAACAACACGTACAGTATATGTGTCATTCAGAAGGGCCACAGCAACACAACAGCCAGCTCACATGGACACATCATACATAATCTGGTGCATTCGGACGCTCCTTGGATGGTCCCATTTCTCGAGTAGGGAAGTTTTCCTTCCGACTTTGGTGTGTTCATGACCTGACCGGTGATGTGAAAAAAAATGGATGCTACAAAGAAGATGTGTTTTTCATTGCTCAGAGCCTTTAAACAACACTTATATATATATAATCGCTGTTTCCACTAAAATATTGCTTTGCAGAATTATTATCCAGTAAAGATGATGATGGACAAATGAATAGGTGGCGCTTCCAACTTGTTCTTTACCGTTTTTTAGATCAGGATTGAATTATTGATTACCTAACAAATAATATACCCAAAATGTGTTTGAAGTACTTCACAAATGTCATCAATAGCCTGAAATACATACAGTTTGTCTTTTGGCCACCAGGGGGAGACCCTGTGATTCCACGTTCCTCTGTCTCAAATGTGAGATTCGGTTGTAAACGAGGCATGAATTCCTCCCAAACAGAGCAATTTTTCAAAGCAGTGTTGGCTTTTTCTGAATAAACCTTCTCAATGATCCAAAAGGACCCATTTGCTGGTGACTCCGGACACAACAGAGCCACCTGACAGAGCCCCCGGCCAGCAGAAATTCACCTCAATGCCTTCAGAAAGCTGCTTTATGTGTGTCCTGCCGGCTACTAAGGGAGGAGAGAGGAGAAAGGCCTTAAAGAAAAAGAGTCTGCAAAGTGCAAACTCCGAGCTGTAACTGAGAGTTTCCTAGCAACATGCTCTGCAAGATGAAACTGAGAGATTTGCCGACCGCTCTGGATCTGCTTTTTTTATTCAGCGCTGTTGTATTGTCTTTTCACTAAAGACACAAAGTTTGGTTTTATTCGGTAAATACTTGTTTTTTATTGCCCCTTTAAGTGTTCATAATCCCCCGAAACTCACATCCAACCACACACACAAATTTCTCCCTCAATGAATTTCCAACAGCAGCATTTGGAAAGGCATTTGCATGTGTTGTTTTTTCACTGTAATCTCTCTCATTGCCTCAGACCTGTTGAATCTTAAACCTCACATTCTCCCCTACCAAGAAAAAAAAAAAAACAAGACAAAAGCATGAATGCATAATTAATATAGTGAAGCTGCATTTTTAATTGTTACTGGTCTTCAAAGTTGCCCAGCGGCATTGTCTCTCGGTTCAGGCCGGCTGCTTCCGATGGCAGAGCTTCATTCAGGTCCTTTTAGGGCTCGAGCGCTGCAGAAGCACCGGCAGACAACGGCTCCAAGCTCGCCTCTTTTCTCAGGGTGTCTGCCCGCACAATGGACTTCCTTAGCCTGCACACAAAAGAGGCTGGCGCATGAAAAAAACATCCAAATTCAATGGCATTCCTCTCCACAATGCACTCCGAGAATATGTGCTTGTCCCTCGCCTTCTCCCTCTCTTCTCTTTCAGCACTGGGTGATATATTAGGATGATGTGTGACCATCAGGAAGTGATATATTCCTGCATCAAAATGAAACAAATTGTGTAAAATTGAGAATGGAGACTTGAAAGAAGACTAAGAGTCCACAGCCATGCTAGCAACTCCATCAGGCCGTACTTAGGGACAGCAAAGATTTCAGCTAAGTGGTAATATCAGCATACCAACATGATATTCAGCAGGTGTAATGTACCTTAGCATAGCATGTTAGCGTACTGACATTTCTTACTTGCCACTGAACACAGTACAGCTAAGGCTGATGGGAATGTGAGTAGTTCTGTTGGACAAATTAGAAATGTTGCCCTGATGATGGCACTAGATGAAAAAGTAAGGGATCATCAAACACTACAGTTTGTCCTGAGGGACACCAGATGTCCGGGCAATCCACCCAATAATTGCTGAGACATTTCATTGAACACCTCATGGTGGCTTAGAGGAAATATCAAGGGATCAACCACATCAGTAGAAAACATTGTCTGAGAACCATGAATGTATATTTATGGCAAATCATCCAGTGTTAAAATATATTTAGGTCTACTCAACTGATCAACAGACAGACTGACCGACATTTCTAGTCATTATGTTAACACTAATACTAAGTCTTAAAGGTACAGGAAGCTCAAAATAGTGAATTTGTATTTTGATAAGTGTTGATTATGTTTGTTTTTTGTTTGTCTAGCTCTCAAAAATGTCATCAAATGTTGCTAATTGTATCTATACCCCCAATCGACGCTAAGTGACTCACTTGAGGCAATGTATCAGACTTCATACACTGGAGACACAAAAGACTTTTAACAATGTTTCTCACATATATGCAATGGCACTCCCCAGCACCTTTGATGTATTAAATTAGTGGAGCTTGTCTTAAAATTGAATGTTACCTTGAGGGGACCTCAGGTGGAAGTGGGTCCCCACAGGTTATTGTTCTCACATTGTTATGGCTCCATCAACGCACACTGCCACACAGTTGATGGTCAGATGGTGTGACATTAGCTCCCCTATCACATCCTCTGTGTGTAGAGTTGCAGTGGGTGAGGAGGGGTTAGCTGGGAGTTGGTGGGGTTTGGGGGGGGGTTACTCCACCATTGTCGGGCGCACATTGAGCACCGTTGGCACGCTGGCCAGCAGCTTACCATCCCGAGGCTGCTGGGAGTCACAAAGGGCCACGGCGGAGGGAGAGTCGAGCTGGGTGAACGTCACCAACACCCGCAGCCTAATCCTCCTGCCCTGTACATCTGCGCTGGGCCGGTTTCAAAAGCCAGACCCCCCCTTTTTGCTCTAAAATCCCCCCTCCTCTTCATCATGCACCACCTCTTTTCTTTTCTCTCACTGTTATTCTGCAGCAAGAGAAAGGACAGGCTTTTGTAGTGGCCCATAGTGTCACACAGACACAAGACCTGAGGCTGCCAGTCGTCAAATGGAAGCTCTCTCTGGGCTTTTCACAGTGCTCACTTTGCTCATGTCGACTTGGGGAATGAGGGGAAACTCTTATTTTAGCACGTGAAAAGGCTCCAGACGGGGACATGAAGGCCTGCTCTTCACATCGGACACAATTGACTTTGAAAGCCAGCGTTTCTCTGAGAGTAGTAGGGAGTGTTTGCCGAGATGTTGGCATCATGTTTTAATTGAATTTGACTGTCAGCAGGTCTCAAAGGGGCCCAAACAAGCTTATTATGAAAACGCTCTTCTGGGATCCTGCTGAAGCAAACCAGGGACAAACATGAAAAAGAAAAGGTCAAATGGATTTCACACGCTGCTCCCTTCATTCAAACTTTTAGGCAAATAAATAAACAATAAACAAATAATTATTATAACTATAACGTCCTTTCTATTGCATTCGATTAGCCTATGACTGTTGTCTTGAGGAATTACGACTTTATTAGGACTTTATTCTAAAAATCTTTTATACAAACAAAGGCCCTAATACATTGTAGAGATTGGCAATTCTGAGCATTTTCAAGCCATAAGCCACCTACCAAAAGGTGTCTGGTAGTGACACCTTTCATTTGATATTCTGTTATTGTAAAATATTGATTATAGCCTCGTAGTAAGTAGAGAAGGACACGCTTGAAAGTTTTTGAACCGCAGAGCAGAGCAGATGTTGCCTAAGGTGCAAGTTCAAGTCCTATCTGGGAATTTTGGATGTTACTACCCCCTCTGTTAAATGTCTCTGTGTACATCAAAGCAGTGGTAACCTTGGGGAAAATCTAAGAATAGCAGAAAAAGTAAAAAAAAAAAATGTAGACATTATAATTGTTTTACTCTATTCATCCAGATATCCACTTGTCTCCTGCTGCATGTCATCCTCTCTGATAGCGTGGCCTCAGCCAGCGCCAGGCTGTCACTGACTTAATATAACAATATAACAAGAACAAAACCTGCAGCAGGAGGTCAATGCTTCTCTATGATTCATCTGTTTTCCAAACCCAAACACCTGCATGATGTATGAGTTTTGGAAGGAAAAGGTGGAACCTAAATGGACTGATCGTGTGTAATGTAAAGCTTTTGTTATGTTTAGTTATGTTCGACAAGGTGAAACCAAACCAGTGTTTGTGGAGAATAAATGACAGCTGAGGACACCCTCTGGTGGAGCCTATAACAAACTGCAGCCTGACACATGCTTAAATAAACTCAAATGACTTCACTTTTTCGATTTTCAAAATCATTCATGGAAATAAAAGTGATAATTATAAATAAAATAAAGCTTTTATTAACGATCCCCTCCAGAGGTTTATTAAGACATATATACAAATATTTGCTTGGAACAGAAATATGATATGGTTTTCTTCTTCTTTAACTTTAACATTTAAAACTATTTTTGTGGTTAGAACTTATAGGTTTAACAGATCAATGCTGTTTAAAGATAGCGATCAGCAATAACTGACTTAGGTTAGAACTCTAGCTGGTCCGTTGCTTGGTAACTAAGGGTAAAGTTACATAGTTCACTAACTTTTTGTAGTTTTAGTTGACCCATGTAAAAAAAAAAAAAATCTCTCATCTACCTTATACTGACATGTGGAAAGTGATGCCAGCCTCCCTGGTCTCTTTGATCCTTAGTAACACAATTAGGTGCTGCATAGCTGACAACCAGAGTTGCTGCCCATAGGTGGCCATTGTAAACAATACCCAGGTAAGATGATCCCATGAGTTATTATGTAATGTCTAGGTGTCTATGGTGAGCATGTGTGTGATGTGACAGATCTAACCTTTGGCAATGAGTGTGTCCTCCAGCTCTGCCCTTTCAGCTGAGTAGCTAGTGTTGCCTGCAATCTGTTGTATGTCTGACAGCAGGCTAGTTTTGACAAATTAACTACATAATTTGACACCGTGACAGACAGGTTATAGGAATTAGCAGAAGGCACAAAAGTAAGGTAAACAATGTATCTTCCCCACCGCATGAGCATTAGAATTGGTAAACTCATGTGACATGATTGCATGAGGGAAGTGTCCAATGACAGAACTGGGAAGATTTTCTCTGCAGCATTTATTCACTTTATCAAAATATTTATGAACACATTTGTGAAAATGAAATTTTGAATGAAACCACATTAATAAATACACACAGGGCAATGTATGCCTATATGACTTTTATTTTAGTATTAACATGGAGATCAGGCATTAAATAATTTGTCTACTCTTATTTTGGCATCTAGAGTATGTTCCTTTGTGTGTGTGTGTGCACAGCCAATTGCATGTATGTAAAAGTGTGTGTCCGTGTACCATATGTCTCCCTAAGATGACTCGGGGCGGTAGCCCTTCAGGTAATAGACCCAAGAACAAGGTTTGCTGTGGCCCTCAGAACGCTGGCTGGAGATGATCAGTTTGCCAAACCACGGCCCCGGAGAGCCTCCTGGAGGGACCTCAAAGGATATCAGGATGTTTTGGGTCTTTTTGGAGATAATGGAGTCCACCCCTTTTACAGTGAAACAGGAGTTGTCCACCTAGGAGCAGGGTAAAAAAAGCTTAGATTATATCAATTACACATATTAGGTATATATGAAGTGAAGCCAATTAATCAGAGCAGAGGGAGGTGTGAAGAATCATCAATCACATGAGTCTGAAAGCCAGACTGCACCACTCTGTTTACTGGAACTGGCTACTAGGCTACACTTAAAGCAGTTAGCTTCATGCTAGTTGGTGGGGCACTCTGTCTAAATGTCTGAAAGAAAAAGATTTCTTTGGATTTAAAGAAATATATAAGCTTTCTGCACAGTGTTTGTATTGGGATGCTATGAATCACTTTAGTTCTCAGTTACACTAATGTCCCTCCAAAAATATCACATTTTGACCTTTTGTTTCACTCTTCAATCTGGTTATTTCTCTGGCCCTCAAGTTATTGGTCCTTTACCTGAAAAGAGAAAGGGGTGGTCTGCAGGAAGACATTTTTGAAGGGGATACTGATGTTGCGACCAGCCCTGATGCTAAACGGGCCCTGGGCTTTGGGAGGGAGGCAAATCCCGTGTAAGGGAAAGATGTATTCGCCACCGGCTGCTGAGAACAGGCTGAGCTGGCCTCTCACTTCCCCCAGCTGATGAGGTTCAAAACAAACTTCCATGCTGGCCTCTGACCCTGCCTGGAAACCCGGAGAAGCACTGACACGCTTGTCCACAGTGAAATCTGGGCAATCAATCTACAGGAGAGAGATAACAAGAAGTGGATTGTATGGCAGCATATAAATCACTGTAACTGCATTGGTATTTTTGTCGTTTTGAAACTGCTTTTAAATGAAAATTGTAGTCACCACAACTCTGATATCCTAGTTGGGTCAGATTTTTTCCCTCTCCAATTTAAACCATTGGACCATGTTAAATAAAGCAAATGTCAACATGACAGTCCTAAAGCATATTCTCTGCAATTAATCTGCAGTTCATACAGTTCCCACTGCTCTTTTGAACTGAAACTGAAAACAGCATAATGATAACTAAGGCCCGTGTCAGGGATTTCTGATATGACTATATCAGAGCTGATGGCTTATCTATCCTGTATCTGATTGGGACCACATATGAAAGTGACTCAATTAGATTGAAATGATCAGATTCCATGTGATTAGTGCTGTAAAACACTCCCATGTCCTGTCACATGAGCAAAAAAGAGCAAAAAAAAACAAAATCTGATTTGGGCCACTGTGAACACAGCCTAATACTACTGTATTGCATCACAATTACATACATGTATTGTATACTGAAGAAACATTCTCCTTTTGTGTGTTCAAGTAAATAAAACGAACAACATGTATATAAAAAATACATTTATTGTTAATATTAATTGTTATTATTTTTGAGCTAGTCTCACCTCGACTCAAATCTACTCACCAGGCAAACTCAAATTTCATCAATCACGGTTTCATTTTGATCACTTAAAATAAATCAATAAATCATTACACATCAGGTGTAATTTTCACTAGCTTATCTATAAGGGTTTCATGATACTGTATAAACTGAATGGCACTCCAGAAATGTAGTATTGCATTTCCATAAAGATTGGGGGGCTCACAAGAGACAGATTTCTTTTTCAAATAGTCAAAACTAAAGCAGCAGAGGCTGAGGTACTGACTTTTAGTCCCCATTTTTAGGTCAGGCTCCAAAAGCACTGGATCATACATTTCCAAAAAAGCAACTTGGTAGCATCCTTTATTACACATTCCCAGCATGGTGAACATCCATATTTCAAATCATTTCAAACAAATATAAATCTTGTCTCCAAACTAAAATAACCCTGATGACATCACCAGGGTTAACATTTTCTTACCTTGGATGAGTACTCGGTTCTGAGGTTGGTGTAGTTGATGAATTTGACAAGAGTGGTGTGGTTGCTGCCCAAACACGTGCTGAAGTGAACGGTTTTCTCTGGTGCAGGGGGCAGAGCTTTGAGAAGGAGATTGTAGTGGAAGTGGCCCAAATCACTACTATACAGAGTCAACCGGGCTGTAGACTCGCCTGCATGCAGGGGCTGGTACTCAAAGCTCAGAGAACCCTAAAGAGAGAACACACACACACACACACATAGAAAATCAATTCAAGTTTGTTTGTGGGCAAACAGCAGTTAGCGAATTAATGTACTGAGTATGCACCTTGGACTGTTCTGGCAAAATGTGCTGAGGTGGCACACTGATTTCGGGGCATTTACACTCAATGGTGAGGCATGCAGCTGTGGTCAGGGGGTTCTCCACCTCTACGGTGGCTGTGGTCTTCCGGCGAACAGCGGTCACCATATCTATGGTGGTTAGTGCTCCTGGGGGTGTGGCTTTGAAGGTAACAAGGTAGAACAAGTACTCATTGGAGACCACATTACGAAACGTCACCTGAGGAGTAGAGTTCAAGGCTGACATGAAGACAAGGCTCTGAAATGTATTCAGATCTGGTCACAGAGATTTGCGTGTTCTCAAACCTTGGTGTTGTACTGCCCCTCTCTGTATGTAAAGAAGGACATCTTGTAGTCTCTCTTGGACAAAGCAGGGACATCAATATATTCTACACCCTTGACGGACACTGTAGCATCGGTCTTGTCAGGTTTCAGGATCTCTATCAGCACATGGAACCTGAAAACACAGACACACTCATGACTCTAATGAACTTCTGTCTTGACAGGGTTTGTGTATTTCCCTCATCACATTTACCAGTCATTCACATTTTTACTATTATGTCCATTTCCAGCTCTATATTTTTAGTCTTTTCACTATAAAAGCTCTAAAAATGTCAATGTTGTGTTTACAACTTGCTCCAATCAGTTATTTCAGGATGGTTTAAGATTAAGACTGGGGACTTAAAGGTGTCTGTGTGTTTTACCGCTGTTGCTTGGAGAGCCAGTTGTGCACAGGGAGCAACTGTGTGTGGTGAGTCTTGGCAGGCAGTTCATGCACAATGGTGTCCTCTGCTTTGGGAGGCTCAGCAGTTCCCTGCAGGGAGTACAGCACGCCTGTCCCATCAGGGAAGGAGAAAAAGACTGATCCCTGAGGCAAAAAAAAGACAAATTAACGTCTGGGATTAAGTTTTTGTCACATTTTGTTTTGTTTTGTTATATAGAATGTACTGCACTGACATATGTGCAAAGGAGGTTACACATGAATAAGTGTTTTTAAATAATAGGGCTCCTCTACCACATGTTTCTTTTCTTCAGCAGTCATGGTCAGTGGGCGGTAGGTGATCTCGTAGGTCTTGTGTTGGAGGGGTTCAAGGCTCACAGATAGTGCCGCGCTCCACTGGTCGCCTTCTATGACAGGTCTAATGCTGCAATGCTCGTTTGTGGGGTTGCACACGGGCAGGGTTTGGGTGTGAGAGCCACGTACTGGGCAAACAAAATGTACTACCTGGAGACAAGATGTGAGAAGGAGGATGAAGGAATTATGTAATAGTTCAGGGATGTTCAACCACATTTCAATAGCTTATATCAGTGTGAACAGACCAATAACATGGGAATTAATCCATAATAACTAGATACTTCTAGAAAATACTCTCAGACTTCCACTAAGGAGGCAGCTCATTGAGGAATAATGGTTAAAATCTGTAACTACAATATGCAGTCCTGATCGACACAAAATATTAATCAACAGCAGTTGCACCGTTATTGTGCATGTGACACCTCTTTATTAAAATGACAATAGTTTGTTTTGCTGCACCCAGTTATGTGACGTCAGGCAATAACTGTCTTTTGCCATCATTCTGTGAGCAACATGATCTGATTTTATGCTGCACACGGCCTGAGTCTGTGAACAGCAACAGTGAAAGTTGGAGGTGTGCAGCTCTTTATCTTACAACTCACTGCTCCTTCTTATTCCATTACACAGTGCAATATTTGTAACTTTCTCTGGGTATTTTGCCACAGATACTCAGTTCCTATCACTGTGAATATACATTATTGAAATATGCAGGTTACATTGTAGATAATGCCTGTCACTGAAAACCTAATCAAAAATAACTGCAGTATTAATCACCTTCAACTTATTCTAAATACAGTAGAATATCAGTCTTTTCTCATTCATTAGTGGCTAATCAGCTAATTGAAACTGACTAAAAGCGTTTCCAAATTTTCACTGATCTTTAAATCTGTCAACACTCTCTGCCTGTTCCAAAAAGGAGCCGAATCAATACCTCACATTATCTGACGCTGGCCTTTAAAACCTTCCCTACAATGAGAAGCTACACTGCTGACACGGCAGCTTTTATGCCTACTGGAGAAGCCTTGAAATCAATAACCAAAACACTCATTTACTTTTAAAAACCTTTTCCTTACATTGCTTTGTGATATATGGTACATACAGAGTACTTGAGATGGGAAATTAAACTCAGGTCTTTTGTTTTGTTTGCCATTGTTTCTTATGTACCAATAGTCAAAGAAAATAATACACTCTTACTGTCATAGTTTGATAGTACATATCATAGATATTACTAGAAATAATGGTAATCATAATGGAAATAACCATGGGGCTAAATAAGTGAGTTGTGTTTCCCTATTTTGGTGCCAGAGCACACACACAATACATAGAGTAAGTGTGATGCATCGTATACTGTAGATTTCTTTTCTTCTTTACCCAACATTGTGTATAAAAGCGCTATAATCGAACCTCTTTGCTGGTGGAGGCTACGATGCAGGAGCCTGTCACGGTGAGGGTAACACGTGAGGAGGAGCCCTCCACACAACAAGACAGGTTTTCATATCTTGTGTCATTACTCAGTTCTACAGGGGCAAAAGTCACTTCAAAAGGAACCTCCATGCCTGGACAGATATAGCCTTTAGTTGGTGCGATGGACAACTCTGGAGGAAAATTCTCTGTTTTCCACTGGAACCTGGTTACAAGGTAGACAGATAAATAAAAAGCAAACAACATGATGGACATCCAACCAGAATTAACCATGAGTCCCAAAACAAAACAAAACAAGAAAAAAGTTGAATTACACACCAATCTGTAGACTTCTGCAATATGTCCGTATGAGGTTTTAATCTTAGATAACTAGCAAAACTGGCTGGATCACATACACAACCTTACCTGGCACCCATATCCCCAGAGTTCATCATAACAATCTTCTTCCTGGCCTGGCAGCCCTGGACAACAACTCCAAAGGCTAAGTAGTCCTGGTCCAGCTGGACCTCCACACCCTGATGGAACTAGTTGTTAACATGACTTCATCCAACTTACAATATAGAGTTTATATAGAGAACAAACCCTAACATTTCTTGTATAAAAAGTTGCAATGCATTCATCTCAATGTATTCTAAATAAATACAGTCAGTACTATTTTTTATTGACACCTGCCAAGTTTAATAGGCAACAGTATAATTTGCAAAAGAAATGTACTTCACAGTCTACCTGGCAGCAGCCGTGGATGGTCAGCAGGGGGTGTAGCAGGCCTGCAAACTCCGCCTGCAGCTCAGCAGTGAAGGGAGGCATGTGCTGACGAGGTGAAAAATGGATCTCAACATTACATGAGCCACCACTGGCTTTCAGGTTCAGCTCACCTGCTGGTCTGAATGACAGATCCTGGAGGAGGAGAAGGAGACGCAGGAGGAGAGGAGAGGATGATTTTAAGTGTTGCTTCTGTACATCACTGTTTATCAGAGTGTGTTTATGTATGTGTGAGTGTGTGTGTGTGTGTGTTTCCTACCTTTTGGTCCAGCGGTGTGTTGGTGTTGAGCAGCAGAGTAAAGGAAAGGTCTAAGGGGCTACGGTTGACCAGAGTCACTTGTTTTTTTACCTTCTGACCCAACATCAGAGAGCCCAGTTTCACTTTCCTCTGCCTGGGATCTTCCACCTCCAGCTAGGTCAGAATGATACATCCACAGGATAATTAGATTGAAACCCAAAGATGTAAACATTTCTAAAGAACAAAATTCTGTAGAATGAAAAAACAATTCCATGTTCCTTTCTCATAAAAAAGTTAGATTTTTAAGCAATACAAATATTATACCACACTGACTCTAACTCTATGTTTTGGCCACTACAGCCTATTGTTTTATATGTGATGTGTCGTCTTTTTTACATCACTTAGAGACAATATTTCTTTTCCTCTCCAGTCTTAAAAGTTAAAGTCTGAGACCTGGTCAGAAGCTACATAGCCCTTTGCCATCGTCATTTTGGTATTATATTTTTGCATTTCTTTCTTACCTTTCTCTCAATGCCTTGCCCAAGTATGTCCACCTGTTTCTTGACCAAGTTGTTGAAGATAAAGGTGAGTTCTTCATGGTAACGGCATGCGTCACGAGGACAGAAGCTGACTGGTACCTCCGTCACAGCACCAGGAGACAATATATCTGGTTGGAAGTCTATCTCTAGGTAAGAGGTGTTCCTGAACTGGCACTGGACACTGAGGAGGGCGAGATAGAGCACAGAAGATCTTCAAATCAAATTCATATTCTGAGTAGAATAAGGTCATGTCTTTCTGGAGACACATGGATAAAAACACACACAAGTACCTGATGTCCTTTTCGCCTTTGTTGCTGATCACTAGAGTCTGGGAGGCGGGCTCCATGCCAGGACAGTACAGGAAGCACTTGCCAAAGTTGTACTTGGTGAAGGAGAATTCAATGCTAGGTGCTACAGCCCTGCCTTTAATTGCAAAGGTAAATGTGGCCCCGTGCTGTACCTGACAGGATGAAACATGAGGGAAAAATACAGGAGAAAGGAGTGGACAGAGAAGGAACGGATCAATAAAAAATATAAATCATATTTGTGCAGTGGCATTAACTAATCTACTCTAAACTACTTTACAGTGTAGTACAGATGTAGCACTGCGATTGTATTTGGTGACTAGACATTAATGTTAAATGCATCTGATCAACCAGTCATTTACGTTAGGGGGAATAGAAACAGTAGTGGCAGTTTAATCACAGGAAGCCAAACTATCTTGCTGATCCTTTAAAACACTGCTACTCATTGAATGTGATAAGATCAGGACCTCACCTTGATATTCAGTCTGACATCCTGCAGGTTACAAATGTTCTGGGGACAAAAGAGGAGTGACAATTGCAGCTGCTCCTCAAAGTCAACAGTAGCATTCTGTGGTTTTGCTTCCAAGTGTTGCAGCAGCTTGCTGGGACCTGTTAGTTCAAAGTTCACTTCCAGGCTGCATCTTGCCAGATTGGACACCAGGAAATTGAAGGTGGATTGGTCTGAAATCTCCACCTACACGCAGTGTACACACACATAAAAGGAGTTGACACGTTAAGGCAATTGATTGTGCATGTATTTGTGTCTGTGATGTGGAAGTGCACTGACCTTTTCAAAGTCCAGAGTTTCTTGGTGGTCAGGGTTGATTTCTCTGAGGCCTCCACCTGGCTTCTCAACTTGAACAGAAGCACTCATGCTGAAACAATTGGCCTTAACTGTGAGTGCAAGCGGCTCTGACTTCCTCTTTACCCACAGAACCAATCTGAAGCTCTTGTAGCCATCGTGGCAAGGTGTGAAGGACACTGACAATGGCAACCTGCACCAAAGAGTTCACAACAATTGACAAATATTCTGCTCTCCATGACTTTCTATATTATGCTATAATAGAGTTACCAAAATGAATAGGCAGTAACAAACAACTATCTGGTGCCAGATACAAAATATATCATGCGCAAGTCAGTGATTGTGTTTTGTAAATAATGGACACTGACTCATTTTAAAAACCTTAAAATGAATATATACCATTTTGGTATAAAGGTCATTATATTGAGTTGTATTTAGTGATATAGTGTCATTAACCTGTTTTTGGCTGAAACTGTGCCAGTTGTGGGCTGTAAAATGAGGCTGGACTGCTGGTCATTACAGAGAAGAGATGACTGCATGACAGAGAAGTTGAAGGGCTCCTCCTCTCCATTTACCAGATCGACTGTCTGTTCCACTTTGCGACCTGTGAAAGGCACGCACACACACATTGCCTTCAGAATACAATATGAATCTCTATTAAGGTAAACTACTGCATACCCTATCCTTAAAACCCAACCTCAACCAATGTGGCTGCACATCTGATCTTAACCTTTATCTAAACCCTAATCTTAACACAGATCTAACTCTAACCTTAACCACAAAATAAAGTCCAGAGATTCAGGATCACTCATGTACAAAGGTATCAGTGGTTTGAACCCTCCTCATAAGCATCTTTACAGGTATGGTATTTACCATAGAATTTTACTATAGCAGAGGTCAGTAATTAGGTTCAACCAAGGTTTGTTTTCAGATTTTAATTGAGTGCAGATGTCATTTTTTCCCATTATTACAGTAAGTGAAGGCGTACACAGTTAAAGAAGTTCGTACTCATTTGTCAAAAACTGACTCATACAAGAGAATGCATTAAATATGAGACTAGAGATTTAAACAATAGGTTATAAACCACCCATGATAAACAATGACTTGCTTCATCAGTGGTTGCAATCTGTTAGGTCGCATAGAAATTAGAACACTGTGTTTCAATTCCCATGGTACTTGTTCAATTATAATGGAAGTGGATTATATTATTTATCTGATACATTTATTGGACTTTTTCACTACGCACAGTTCAAATAGGCCGGTAGCACAGAGCAAGCTTGGCAGTCTGCATGTCTCTCTAAATAATAAATACTAATACTATACTCACTTAATAGGCTATTTCTTTTGACAAATTCAGTGTTTTCTTGTCACTGACGTTTAGCCATCATTCTTTAGACAATTTACTACTATCCATTTACTTTTCTTCACAGAAGTGGACCAAATGTTGAGATATAGGCCTACTGTGTGTATTTTTTAGGTTTTCTAGCACGCCTAAAAGTCAAGAAGGTCTCACAACCCCCATGAAGCTATGGCGACCCCAGGTTAAAGATCACTGCATGTATGCGGATGTAGGTCTATGTACGTTACATACCAACAAGCAGTTCTCCAAAGTCAAGGTGAGGTCTGTCAAGATACACAAGTGGTTCTCTAGTAGTGCCCACACACAGGAAGGGGACAGACAGTGACAGAGTCTCAATCACAAAGCTCCAGAATGACTTCACTGCATCTAGCTGCTCAGCTGCATATTCAAAACACACCTGCACACACAGACACAAACACACACAGACCACAGGATTACAAATGGCTAAAGATTTTTGTGAAAAAGAGAGGACATTAAGAAAAAGGAAAAAAAAACAAGGTTGAAAGTGAGTGAGAAGAGTAATGATGAGGAAGAGTGGAAGGAAAGAGTGATGAACAAATTCAGATTAGATCAGATGAGTTAAGCTATAGGGATGTAACAATACACTCTACACACAATTCAATACAATTTACGCTAGTGGGTTCTTGACATTTTTTTTAACAAAGTAAGATTGAAGACTGAGACTTATAAAAGAGACTTATAAAAAGTTTAAAAACTTTAGATATTTGTATTGCAATTTAACTGACTCACAATATATCTTTACATTCCTTTTCAGCTCTAAATTCACAAAATTTGACTAAGACAAATTTAAAATGGTATTCTATTAAATGAAAGGAATTAGATTGGATTTGTTGTGATAAAGTGGGACATGGGGAGACTGACTGATGTGCAATGAAGTAGGGAAGGAAGGGATGAGGTAAATTAGAGAACAAACTCTAGTTGAAGGAAACTGGAAGACGAGCACAGCATATAGAGATTTCACCACGTGTGTTTCCATCCTTACTTCCACTTTCTTCCCAGGCTGGATGGTACCACATGGGGTGAGGCAGCAGAATGGCCTGCCACCTGTGTCTTCACACCTCCACTTGAATGAGAATGGTTTACTGGTTGGGTTCCACACACTAAAACATCTGTGCAGTAAACCAGGACAACGCACACACATTTCAAAGTGTTAGGGCATACACTGTTAAAGATAAAAAGCTCTAACCTCTCTCCCTCTCTGTCTGTTACCTTGTCGATGGCACAGCAAATCCAACAGCACTGAATTCTATGACCCTGGTGTTGGGGTCCAGATGGCTTGTGAATTCAGGGTTAGAGTGGATCCTACTGATATAGTCTGAGTCATCCAGGTCAAAGTGGCAGTAGGGCAACAGGCTGCGGCCACACACCAAGATACAGGGAGCCTGATCCCCATCCTGCAAGTTGGGGATACTGAAAGAACAGTATACACATACAGACAAAAAAGTTTTTGTGATTTTTCTTGTGAAGACATCCATTCACATCCTCACAGATGTCTTCCAGGGGGGTGTATAAAATAAGGAAAGAAAACTACAAACAGATGTAATTTAGGTTGCAAGCGCCAGGCAGCTCAACTTCTTTTTTTCAGAACATGTCTGGTGCAGCCAGGTAAACTTTGGAAAAGCAGTCAGACTACCTCATCCCTTTGAACTGTAACAATTTTCAGTATGGCTTGAGGAGCTCTGTCATAGAGTATTCACTTCTTCACTGTTATGTAACTTGGCTAATCTTTGTTCATTTTCATTCATTTACTCTACCTGCAGAATAGCCTGCCCTCAAACTGGGCCACCTCCAATGGTGAAAAGCGAATGCTGAAATTCTGCTTTGCACCGGGCTCTATGGCTCCTACACTGGGCTCAATGCTGAAGGGCGGGAGCTCAGGATTTCCCATTAGAAGAGACATCACACTGGCCAGAGCGCTGGCAGGACGGGCTCCAGTTAACACTCCTCCTGACCTGCTGCTTGGTCGAGAGGTAAGGGTTCTATCTGTTACAGACAACACATTCACATTTATAAACAGTTTCAGAAAACGTTGTAATGTAAATAGGTATGTCAAATTCAAGCTTGGAACATACAGCTATGGCTAAAACAGTTAATGCTGATATTCAAGGTCAAATCAAATGCTGACAACACATGCTTGTCCTCATGATATACAATACAATTATAACCATATTGTACATATACTATATATACCTCCTTGGTCATGGTTGACAATGTTCTTGCTAGGATCCATGATGACTTGCAGGGAGAATTCCAGCTTGACAGTGCCATGATTCTCTATCTGCAGTCTGAACACACGCACAGATAACAATATATGGATATGAAACATTTTTTAATTCATGATTTAAAATCATTATACATGCTTTACTAAACAATATTGTGACTAGACACTAGTGTTTTCAAAAAGGTGTAAAGTAGCTATGGCTGTATAGCAAATTCTCTCCCCAGAGCCTGACTTACTGGTGGAGCCTGGTTTGGTAAAGCATGGTGTCTTTGAAGTGTATGGTGTCGGTGTTGCAGCTGAACTTCACATAGTCACAAACTGCACTGATACGCAATTCCAAGTCCCACTCGGAGCCCTCTACCACGGAGCAGCTGGGCTCAGGATCTGTCTTTACCACCTGCATGAAAAAATATACGTTTGCTCCATAATAATTGTGACTTGGTAACTGTCCCTTCAACATCTCCTTCACATCACCAGTCAGCATGTTTACCTTATTGTTCCCAGGCTGCTGTGGTGCTCCTGAAGCCTGCGTAGAAAGACTCAGCCACTGCACCGTCCTCTGTCGGTCGTCCCAGTCAGCCACCTGCTCTAGTGGCTGCTGGAACTCCACCTGACAGACCTTGCATATCATTGGCACTCTGGTCAGAGTCATTGGCTGATTGGAGCAAAAGTTGACAGTAACTTCCTTAGAACAGCCAGCATGAAGGTGTCCCACCTGTAAGAAAAAGCAGATTCTTTTTGATCACATACAGCAAAGTATCATCCAAAGCAAACAGTTAGAAGCTAAAAAGTAAATCAAATAAAATTTTCCCTCAATTGGTTTCTGTCATTTTAGATGTAGCCCTGTTCTTATCCACTGATGCACTTTGTACAGTGGGTGGAAATGGAGTTGCTTTGTCTATCTTTATATATGTCAACGGGGCAGGCCCAGATTGGTGGCCTGGAGACACAAAACAACCACAACAACAACAAAGAGACTAATCTGCAAAAAGATCTAAAACCACACACACTATCCATTCATGGATTTAGGAGCATCATAAAGAATGTGGTGACCTAAAAGTTTACTTGCATTACTAAACTTAATTTATTGAATAACTTACTGAATAACTGATGTAAATATTATTATTATTATTATTCTTTGAATCTGTGCCCCTGTTCTTCAGTCACACCTGCGTTCCTTTCTGTTCTATACCTGTGGTGAAAAGTAGACATGGGTTCCAGCAGGAGGCCACTCAAACCTCACCGCCTGGCTGCTGCTGTGGTTGATCATGGTGAAACTCTCTTGGTAGGGACAATCTACATGGCAGTCACCAAAATTCAGCAACTCATAATTACCTATGAGAGAGAAACAGGCCTTCAAAATCCAGGATAAGTAACAAGCTGCTATGTTAATAAATCGCAACACTGTCAGCCTTTCTCTGTGCACATCAGGGAGTGACTGCTACTCACTCAGGCTGATTCCATTATTGCCCTCCTTTCTTCTCTTACCTCCCTCATCATCTTCCTGATCTATTTCCTGCGATGACCTGCTGATGTTGTCAAGAGATACGATTTCCTGGTAAGCTTCTCCAGTCACTTGTATAATGCTATTGCTGTACTGGTTGTCCTCCACCTGCAGTGACATCTTGGCCTTGGCAGTCTGGGGCTTATCAGAGCGAAAACTGACCTCAAATCCCACTTGCTCGTTCACATTCAGTGTCAGGATGGCTCTGTGCACCCACTGATGCCCTGTGGAAGAAGGGAAAGCATTACCAACAAGAATGCATCATGCCGCGTGAGGCCACAGATTACAATTGATCGTGAGCTACTGTGCGCCCCACAATTTGGTTTTTGAATGAAAATATTGTGTTTGTGCAGATTTCCTACAGCTACTGCAGTACCGGCTGCATTCTCAGGTCACTGGGGAGGGATCCTGTAATATGTCTCCAGATTTATGCATAACTTGTTTTCTGAATCTGCCTTCATATTATATAAAAATATCCCATGTTCCTGTATTCTAGAAACAATAATATAAAATTCTGTAACATAGCCTCTGCCGAAGATGCCAATGTGGAAACGCATCAAATCTGTTACAGGTGTTGGGGAATACCACTGTATATATGAAAAAGAATAACAAACTCAAAGCTTTGACCCAACTGTCACATGTTAAACTGCATTGTGGGTAATGTAGGCACATTACTAATCTAATCCAAGCAATAGTCCATCAGTAGTCTAGCATAAATTCCTCTGTGCAAATTGTTAACTACTAATTGTTTCATAGTTAGTGAAGAGGAGATGCATTCTACTAGAGAGAGTATTACAGGTCGAAGTTTTACCTGAATCCGTGGAACCCTCAAGCTGTGTGGAGTGGATGGAGCTGCTGGTGTTGCCAGGAGCAGCTTTGAGGATGAAAACTCCATGTTTATCCAGCATGTCAATCTGGACCTACACAACAGAGGGAGTCACAACTAACCCTGATTGATGAAATCCCCCCTTATTTAAGAGTTCTTAGATCTTACCTCTTGCATTATTTTTTAAAAACTTTAAATTCATTTTGAACAGTATCTTGAACTTCATCACCCAAAACATGTCAGGCGGCACAGCCAAATATATATATTCCTACTATTTTAAGTGAACTCTTTAGTAGGTATCCCCAACAATGATTATTGCATTCTATTGGCAAGGTATTTAGTATCTTAAGCTTCCAATTTTACATTTAAAGACAAATTATACAAATTCACAAATGAATACATGCAGACAACAATAGTAATCAGTAGTATGCTGAATAGTTGACATTTGTCAAGTTACCCTGGTACACACAGGATAATGCCCTTCCAAGAGTCCATAATCTGGAATTAATGGACTTTGCTGTGTGTCAGATGGTTCAGGCCTCCACATTGTCCATTAATTCCTGATAATGGAAACCTCGTCGGGCATTATGCCTTATGCTTCTCTAGCAGGTGAATCGCATTTAATTTGCTCTCTGTGTCGTGCTGAATGTTCTTTGCTTGATAGTGGCAATATAATGAAAAAGGTTTGGAAGTGTATAACATTGTTAACTTAAAACTAATAAACCTTTTAGAAGAAATTAGATAATCTTAGACTTTTAAATAACATTATTTATTTAGTGACATTCCCTGCAGTTGCACCACCTGACTTTTGCAACTTATTTCAAATTAAACAGGCTTCTACATGTTTTCACTCAGCCATAAAGGTCACTTAGGGTCCTGCTCTGGCCTCTGCAATATCCAGTTAACTCTTATAACTCTTATAACTTTACTTCAAAATAAAAGTCCTATGGTACGGTTGTGATTCACATAGAATCATGCCATAATAAAAATAAAAATAAAAAATAAAAATAAAAATATGACTTTTCTTTTCTTATTAGTAAATATAATGGTGCTAAAAGAAATTTGTTAATTTGTTTTGCGGGCCGTCCAGATAAATAATAAAATAAAAGGATAAAGGAATATGTCTCTCCTCTTACCTTAGCTGGAACATTTCCATCATTTAGCAGCACCAAGGGCAGGGTGTGTCTGCGCCCTACCAAAACCCGTCTGAACTGCAGCATTGGGCTTCCTCCCCTGCTCCTTAGAGCTGGACGCACCACACACACACTTGGCAGAGTGCCCTCTCCCATTAGCTCAAACTCCAGCACCCTGGACTTGAATGTGGGTGTCATTCTGGATCTGACAGAGAAAGGAGTAGGTGGGCAGTGGTCAACAAGCCAAAGCAAGATGTGATACTACTCACTTACTATACTCAGTAGTATTAGAAATAAAAGGACAAATAAGCAGCAAAGGGAACACTAAAGTAACATACACTTCCATGCACTCATATACCTGCTGCCTCCCTCCATTGTGGCCTCAAATACAGCACTATAGAGATGCATCGTCTGGGGTGTGAATGTGACCACAGCAAACGAGTGTGACTGGCTAGGAATGCTCAGTGTTGTAGCAGACAAATCAAAAACCTCTATGTTCCGGGATGTCTGTAAGAACATACAGGATATTTTATATTACCATCTACAGCAACATTTACAGTGTATCTACCCACAGAGCTTTACATGTCTTACCTTAGCGCCAACATATTTGATGGCCAAGCTGAGCACGCAAGGCACCTTGCTGTTGTTGGTGAGTTTGAAGCGGGCCTGAGCGGTTCGCCAGACCAGGACTTTGCTGAAAATAAATTTGTTCTCATCCTGGACGTAAATGCCTTCAGCATTGCAAAACTGCTCTGAGGAGAGCTGACTGCTGTTGTGGCACAGATGGTGTTCCTCAAAGATGGAGGCCATGTCTAATGCTATGCCTGGAAGGCAAGAAAAAAAGTAAAGAGGAGAGTCATTTAAAATTTTAGACAAAAGAATACTTTTGTCCTTGATGTAGGACTTCTAAATTTCAATGCTGTTGTGATCATCAGTTTTGAACTCATATGACTCATATGACACAGAAATGTAAACAGCAGGACGCACTGTTTTTCTGAATGGCAATGGTTTGTGCCCATATTTGTGATCTCAGGAGAATCCATGCATGTGACATGTATGGAACTGAGGTCAGGTTTAATAATCAGATAAGACAGAAACACACCTGGTGTAGACATTGTATTAACATGCATCTTGGGTGATCTGATCACAAGTGGACAATTCTAAGCACATCAATTCACACTCAGTTTTGTTAATCAACATCCATTATTACTGTCGTTTTGGCTGTTCAATATGAAGATTTGACTATTCTTTCTTTTTCTCAGTTCAGCGCCACCCTTAACTCCTATATCAATGTGAGTCACATGTTTTACCTGCGCTGTCAGTGTGACGGATAGAATAATGGGTAATACCAACAAGTCAGAGCAAGCAACAAATGCAACACAGACCACCTCTGAATGTGGTCTGAGCAAATGAATCTCAGTGTGTCCTGGGTGCATTCACACCTCTAGTTAGAGCTGTCCACTTGTAATCGGCTCACCCAAGACACATGTTAATACCAGGTCTAAACAGGGCCTAAGATCATACAGCTCTCACCTGGCTTGCAGACTTCAGCTAAAAGTCTGTATGGTATACCGTCAGGCTGGTCTGAGCGGTCACGGTCACTGATGTCAATGAGCAAACCCTGGTTCCAGTTGCCCAGCTCTTCAGCTACACAGTCCACTGTCACCACCTGCTGAGATCCTGGCTGCAGGCTCCCTGTGCAGGGAGACACTGAGAAGACCCCCATGGTGATGCGATGATTCTGGATAGAAACATGGGAGGATCAGAGTGGTACAAATTAGAATAGTGGTACTGGTAAACTAGTAATAACTCAAAATTCCCTGATTTGCTATATCAGTTATTTTCCTTTCCTTTACAAAGTTGTTACACTAAAAACTTGTTTTACCTTGTTGACCTGAATAAATCTTGCAAACCTGAACCATCACAGCACTCTTTTTTATTTTATTTAGTTAGTGTTACATACAATGTCATCACGACTTTTTATAACATAAAATACAGGCATATTTTCATCCCTGCATTCAGTGCTCATCATCATTGGTGTGCTGCTGGGGTGAGCTGATGGCTAGTATGTTCCAACTCTGGTTTATTTTATTTTATTTATTTATTTTTTTTGATGGGCATTTGCTAAAGTTCTGAACTTTTGTTTGTAGTTATTGTGGGTTTATGTTTATCATTTTGGCCGAGGAGACTCTGACACCTTATTTGCTTATATTATCTTTGCCATTTTAGATGCTTTGGAAATCACACGCTGAAAAGAGTCTCCGTAACAGGGAACAAAACCCCACTCTGCCCCGCCGATGTGCCGCGTTGGGTCCGTATCCCATTTGACAAACATGTAGAGGATCGTCCAAACAAAACAAAAGCTGCATAAATCAAAAGGCACTGTCATTGCTGTCATCTCCACGAGCAGTCACTTACCTGTGGAATACCTGTCTCTTTGTGAAAGGAATCGTGTCTCACTTTGCTACTAGTACCAGTGGGCCTCAATGATTGGCCCTCTTGAGGTATCTTCTTGCTTGGACACCTGAGAGCAGCACACAGGGACACAAACCACAACAAAGACTAATGTAAATGGTGGACATTGTGCTCTGTGGCATTTAATGTATGCAAACACAAATTTGTACCTTTAGGAAGCCATGACTGATCAAATTATTAAATGTTGGGATCAATTTTTCAGGTCCACAATGCATATATACATTTTTTGAGAGCAATATATTTTCATTCCTTGTCAAATTGTTTTGAATTATTAATTCTAGCGCTCCAAACTCAATTTAGTCATTTGGAAAAGTGTATCTCTGTGTCCAAGTTTGTGTGTGTGCTCTGTTCTCTTACCCTGGCCCCAATGGAGCAGGGTCCATGATTGTGCGGCAGATGGTGAAATAGGTTTCAAACATTCCATTGTTGTCAATAGTGAAGATCTGTCTTTTCTTGGCACCATAGGCCAGTGGACCAAAGTTGATGTCACATGCAGGTGTGATCTTATACCTGAACAGAAATTCAGACAGAAATTCTCAATTTGTACTCAGAATTTAAGAACTGCCCTATATCAACAAACTAATGACACTTGGAGACTGTGACAAGATTGTAAGTAATACATTCTGATAACTTCTATAAAGCAATACATCCAATAACTGATGACAAATGGTACAAAAACAAGTAAAGATAATCATACAACAGAATCCAAAAATAAAGTTTAGCGTGGAGTTTAAATAAATTCAAATTTCATATTAAAGAGACAGAGAATCAAGCCTTAACCTGGAGAACACGGAGTTGACTGAGACCTTAATGGTTAAGACGGCGATGGTTTCTCCTCCATTTCCAGTGTTGGGTTCAATCACCTGCAGAAGAGAAAAACATTGAAATCCTAACTTGTGTGCGTTCTGTAGCATCCAGGAAATCATCAGCAGATTTGATAACGTTTTTTTTTTTTAAATCACCATCATTCCATAAAGGCTACATAAAATAGCACATCTATTCTGGTTGCAGTTAAAAAGGTGCCTTGAAAGCTTCAATGTAAAAAATTGAGCCACATTCCAGTAACCCATGAAGCATATTGTACTGTCATGACTTCTTTGTTTCTGCCTTGTGTCTCATACGAACAAACAACAAATTAGGAGAAACCAGACAAAGCACTCACAGGCTCAATGAAACAACAGCTTAGGAGCATCTTGTTTCCATATTTAAATGACAAGTGTGTACAATTTAGTGGCATCTAGTGGTGTAGTTGCAGATTATATTATTATTATTATATAGTGATATTTTAAAAGTGCACACTAAACTTTTTTATCATTATGGTTATGGTAGGTATAGGTATATGGTATGGTATAGTTAAGGTACCAACAATTATTTAACAAATCCTTTTCCATTCTACTATGACTTCAATGTATATTTAAACTTCCAGCTGTGTGATAAGCAGTGTATGACTCAGACCTGGCATGACAAGACAGTTTCTTCTCTGATTAAGACTTCTGTATTGGTTCTGCAGAGGATCTGCACTGTTGTGGGCTTCTCGTGGGGCATTAGAGCGCCACTCTTGGGGGACACTGTGAAAATGGAGTCTAGGTTTGGCAGGGGTGGGTTGCTCTGTTGAACTGTAAACCTTGTGGACAGAAAAGAATGCAAGTGAACAACTTGACTAGTTCCATGGTGAGAGAAAGTTAACATACACTGAAGTGGAATTCAGACTGATACTTTAATACTATGGTCCACTGTCAAAAACCTAGCAGTTCAAACTCACTTGTAGGCTATTTCATATTTTCCTTGGTTTTTCATCCTGAGACACAGTTTGGCTTCTTCAAAGACTTTGATGATTCCAAAGTCCAGAGTGCAATCTGCCATAGGAACAAGATTTTATTTTTAATTATTATGACCTCACAGCTGCAGCTCAGTCACTTAGTGGTTAACACTGTCACCTCACAGCAAGAAGGCACTGTGTTCAAATCTCAGTAAGTATTCCATTTGCCTTAATAGAATTAAAAGAGAAATTGGAAATTGGAGATTAACTTTGAATTGATGTGTAACGTTTGTGAGGGGGGCCACCAGTTTCTACCTGGTGAGATGTCCAGAGCTATATCATAGGCTTCAGCAGTGACCTGCAGGTTTTCGGTGTGTACGATTCCTAGAATCTTCTCCACATCGGACACCTGAAAGAAAACGAAATGTTATGACTATAATGTTTGTTTCCAGAAGGAGAGAAATGAAGTACAACACATATATATAGTATAGGACATCATACCCCCACATGGCCTGACTGAAGATGGGCTTAGCCACCTGACATTACACTTCTCAACTGAACCTCTTAAATGTACTTTAAACTTGAAAGTTTGAGAAAGGACATCATGTCTCTCAACCAGAAAGGTGCTAACTGAGGGTTAGATGATCCTCCTTTGTTGCAGTAGGGAATAAAACGCCATAACATCTGCCTATATAACATGCACGTTCAGCATGTCTACAGGGGCCCCAAAGATGGCAATAAAGGGACATGGCTACAGATCCATATTTTGAATGTTAGATAAAGGTTTGAAAATGACAAAAGTAAAACGTGGCTAACGTTGGCAGGGGAGTGACAACACCAGTCTCATCTGCTATTCACATATGGGTATTTTTCTGCTTTGGAATAGTGGATCGTATGAAGGACCTTCAGTTGTATGAGACTCAATTGTGCACATGCCTCATCCCACTAGTTGTCTGAGAGGTCAACATTCATTTTATTCTCCCAAGCAGCTTTAGCATGGACAACAGGTTCATTGTTAAATGACATACGGGAACGATAAATCAGAGAGATTAATGATTCCTGACTGGGCCTGAATTTCAATAGCTCTTCCCAGGGAAACGGAGTTGGCAGTGAAGGAAAAGAAAGGATCTAAGTGGATACATCATTTTGTAACTAAAAAATAACAGAAGAGATGAGAAAGTGGCAAGTTATGTTTGATCAACAGGGATATAAAGCCAGAGAAGGTATTATTATGATAAAGGCTCGAAAACAGATAATCCCCTTTTCCACAATGAAAACAAGTCCATGACAGAAGGGAGGAAATGACCTGAATTAGAGGCAGTAATGAATTTGAAGTGATGCCAGAACCAGTTTTCCTTTCCTGTCAGTGCAGCTTTACAGTATTAGCATTGCATGTTGACTGTGCTGTAAGATGAAAGTACATCGAATGTTGAGGAATAGTGATGTGTACAACTGATACTGTTAAATTGTATTGGAAAAGGGTTTGCTTAAATTTTGTAAATCGGTTTGGAGGGGGTTAGATGGTGGGACTAATGTCTTTGTTGATTGTCAGAACTGTGTATGTTCTGTTTTTCCGTTTGTATTTTGTGCGTTATTAAAACCGAAAAAAGCAATGCCAGAACTCATTGTGGTAAAACATTTTTACTAAAGGCGTAGCCAGAGGTCACATGGGGGTGTGATATCTCATACTATATGTATAGTACCGAGTGAATCAACTGAAGGAAACAGAGAAAATGCTATATACATACAAACAGCTGTATACCCATTTTGAAAAATATCACTTTACAAACTTATCTACTGTACATAAGTACATAAGCCTCATCCTTGACATTTGAATGTGCTTTTGACTGTCTCCCTATATCTTCATTGGAATAGCACTTCCATAAAGCATATTGAGGCTAGATACAGATCGTACTTTTGTGCACTTCTATAGTTTTACTCTACCTCCAAACGTAAGATCTTCTTTATGTGGAGTGGCTTCCTGGCTCTGAAGTGCAAGCTCAGGGGGAAAGAGGAGTTAGGTGAGATAATGCCCCGATCCTGTGGCACACTGAACTCATCGCCCAACTCCTCCACACCCTGCAGTCTCCAGAATACCGGAAGAGCTGTCTTATTATGCAGCATCACACTACGGGTGTCCCTCCTAGAGAGAAGGATGGAAGACGTTTGAACATAGAAAAGGACAGAGAGACAGAACATTTTGTTTAGTCAGTATTAGTACAGTATTTATCATGCAGCTTCTCACTATAGGGGGGAAGATATTGTGAAAAATACCCTAGAAATTGTCTTCCCGGATTTAGTATTTTATATTTTGGTACCTGTGCAGCAAAATCCTGTCAAAGTGCAAATGCTTGCTTTCAAGCTCCAGCTCTGGCCGAACGCCCCAGCAGGAGAGTTTGACGATGACAGGCTCTGGATTGTCCTTGATATTGCAAACAACACTGTCCTTCATTTGTCCAAGTTTTGTTGGGTAGGCCCACACTGTCAACTCCTGGCAGCACAGAAAAACAGGTAAATGTACGAATGCTATTACGGTCACCTGTATTGAACACAAAAATGCTCTCAACCGGTATTTCCCTGTGCTGTTTTGGTCACACATAGTCAAAGATGTGAATAAGAAGTAAGATCAGTGTTAACAGACAGTGCTATAGTACCTGTTTCTGGTTAGGGTTGAGAGTCATGGCTGGGGGGTCCAGCAGATATGTGGTTGCTTGGGTATCATGCTGGAAATTGAACTGGACCTCAGCCTTCAGACCTGAATTGTTATGAATCACCAGTCTCTCTGTGTTCTCTGGGTACCTATTTTCCTTGTATCTACACAAACACAGACATATAGGGTAGCCAGGAGGTGTTGAACAAACAGCAAAAGCCACAACACAAGTGGAAAAAGCCATAACATTAATGCAAAAGCAGAAAGTGAGACAGTGGTAACTGGACCTATTTTTTTAATTTTACAACATAATAATAATTAATAATATTATGATATGATTTTCTTGTGATATTCAAAATGAGAATCCTGAAAAAGCCTTTTTTCTCAGAAAACAAATCAACAAAATAGTTTTTCTCTTATATTTTCCTTAATAGTTACATTACATTAACTAATTGCTCCTATTGTCTTATTCATTAAGGCTTTTGTTGCACTTGCAGTGGTGTGCTGAGTGTGGCTGTGTCAGCCTTCTACTGCATTGAGCAGAGGCAGCCCCATGGCTTTATCTTTTCTCTTCCACTGCTCACTGTTTGAACATACTGGTATCATATGAAACTAGACGACCTAACGCATCCATTGGTACCAACCACATCATGCTAGCATGTTGAGAAGCGGTCTAAATAATGCTCCAAAGTGATAGAAAATCTGGTATGACCATATTCAATACCCCACTTGTGCCACCACCGTCAAAAATCACCCCTGGCTGTCACACTGACACACAGAGTTCAGCAGAGTGGAGAGGCGGACAGTGGTTGATAGCTGCACCGTGCATGAAAGTAATGTGAGTAAAAACAGCCGTGTGACAGGTGACGTAAAACAAAAGATCGGATTGGCTCAATAAAGCTCAATATAGCAGACCCAGAAATGATGACAGGTGCCGATACCGACCTTTCAGAATGGATCAGGACATCCCTAATACCTATATATAGTATATATGATAAATAATACAAAACATAATAATAATCATGATAATAAACAGAATAACAATCAACATAAATGTTCAGGAAAGACAATTAGTGCACATTTTATTTCATGGGCTGCGGTAAAAGACCTAGACAATGGATAGGGTTGCACTGGCCCAAAAAAGGTTAAGAACATCTGTTTCCACTGGCTTTTACATTCATGTTGTGGCTTTTTCATTTGACACCTCTCAACCACCGTTAACATAGACATATGAATCTGTAAATTCACTGCCATCACTTTGCCTCTCACCTATCTCTGGTCTTGCCACAGAGTAATGGTCCAAACTCAAAGTATCCAGGTTTGATTACGTAAGTCTTCTGGAGCCCCTCTTTAATTTGTGGCACCTTCTTACTGAGGGCAAAAATAGTCCTGGGAAAACCACATATTATAATTTTAAGTCCAACTGAAATCACACATTACAAATACAGCATATGTATATGTAGTGAAGCTAACTCACAGATTGGATTGATATTTTACAACAGTCTTTCTAACAACCGTTTTAAAATCCAAGAAATTCTCGCAGGAGGTGCGTATACATAGTTTAGGAGACTGGGCACTGGTGTGTGGGTAGGGTACACTATATGCATTATGTGGGACTAACAGCAGAGGTGTGGCAATCTCAGCGAACAAATACGTAGCATTTAAATAAATGAAGGAATCTGCCGACACTTCAGCGAGGTTTATTACAGTTTTAGCTGAAATTTAGGGACAAACAGTGATTCTTGCCTTAGTGTATGCGCCTTGTGTCAGTCACCAAGACTTCTTTCCCAGTATAAACTACATGAATTTGGTACCTTTTCAATGACAGAACAGCAAGGCTCCAGGCTTGGATGGTTTTACAGACGAATGTTTGAGAAACATATTTGAGTTAATTTTTTTTAAGGTCCTGTCCCAAGGCTCAGAGATGCTGGATCCATGACAATATTAAACTGATCATGGATCAGGTCCCATTGAATATGCATTGGGGGACCCTCCAGCCTTTTCTCATGAATCCTTTTCACTGTCTGCAGCTCTTGTCTTGTGTAGCAGGCTGTTATTTGTTGTCTGTCTATGTCATCAGAGAACTAACAGTATTTTGTCGAATTAATCCAAAAACAGGGGACTCCACCATGAACTAAAAATACTGTTGTCTGATTTTTTACTCAAAGGAGAACACAGAGCCGATATGTATACTGTAGCAGAAAAACAATTTCATTTCAGTTGGACCTCTGAAGTCTTACATTTGCCATAAGTGGCTACATTAAAGTAATACTGAGCACATAAATATTGTGTGTAATATCAAAATGACAATGAAGTTATTAAACAATGCTTACTAACATACTACATTACTTACATGTAGTCTTTGCAGATAGAGGCATAGGTGGAGATTCCTCGACAGAGGAGCTGGTAGTGTCTCTGGGTCCCCAGGAGCTCAAAATTAAAGGTCTGTTCAAACTTCCCTGGGGACTCTGAGTAGAACCAGATCTTCAGAACCACCTTACCTTTGGCTGGTACGACCCAGCGAAATGTTGTCAGGCTGCACACAAATACGTCCAAAAACACAAGCACTTAGTGTAACAACAACAACAAAGCAAAAGAACCACAATGCATTCTTGTAGAGTGTGTCTGTGTGCTTGCCCTTGCCTTTGGTTGCGTTTCTGCTCTAAGGTTCCTTGGTGTTGGTATTGTTGTGTTAGTTCATTGCAGTCAGATGTGGAAGACACGTTTAACAGTGTTCGTCTCTTGCTCCTCTGACTCTCTCTGCCCTTTTTATCCTTGTCCTTTGTTACTGCACTCTCCTTAATGCTGCCCTTGCTGCGACTTTTGAAAAGTGTTGCTGCTTCGTCCTTTAGTGCACAAACACACAAAAACACTACATATGCCAGGGTTGGGAGAAGATCAGTCCAGCACAGGACCCAACCAGCAGTTCAAATCCCTGCCAAGTATAATAAGTCTAAATGTAGATCAGGTAAAGAAGACTAAAAATCCCACATTGTCCATGAGGCATACAATGGTCAACCACCCACCCTCCGTGACATGAAGCAAGAATTATGGGAACCACAGGTTAAAAACAACAATGCATTTCATCTTTGGATGGAAGTATGTGCTGATCTGCATATAGAGCGGAGAAGTGAGACATGATCACAAGTGGTCAGTCAAGATGCATGTGTAAACAGGCTCTTAGTTTCCAGCAAGCTAAATTAAGCTCTGAAGTCAGTTGCTATTGCCTTTTGGCATTGGGCCAGCAGCACAGACTCCATTGTTAAGCTAGCCATGGAATCAATGTTTTTCCTGGACATCACAATCTTTCATTTACTCTTGTCATTTTGAGGCAGATATGGTTAAAGGAAAGGAAAAGTGCCAAATACATCATCATTTTTGACTGCCATTTAACTTCAACCTATAGTTGTTCCATAATGGAGTGGGAGAGCTATTAAAAGGTTTATAAAAGGGTATTAAAGGGTTTAACATGTTTTTACATAAGACGCCTCAACATTATGTTATGTTATGGCTGATTGGTGTTATGACCACCAGGGTGCCCAGGTGATCATAATGGTATGGCTGATCGGTGTATTTGAATGGAAGAATCTGACAATGGTCTGCAAGAAGAAATTTGGTATCATAAGCCTGTGTGAGCATGATAGAGATGAGTGGTAGCTTGTACTTCATGGCAGGTAAGTTCTTAGCAATATTTATTCTTCAAATTTTGATCACATTTCTTGGAAATCATGTTGCTTCTTGCCATAAAAGGATGTGGCTTCTTTGGACCAGGTCGTCACTTTCACAGTGCTTTGTGTTTAAGTGTATAGTCATGTGGTGTTAAAGTTAAGTCAAGTTACCATTACCTTTACAGCTGATGTTGGTACATCATCCTCTGCATCTTTCTTCTCCTCATCCTGTCTGTCCAGTCCCGTGGGAACCAGGAAGGTGAAACAGTTAGAGATTAGTTCCTGGCTAGACTGCTCCCTGTTTTGGGGGAAAGGGACCATGGACAAGGTGGTTGGAGGATGGATGGTTGGGCCACTGGTTCCCAAACCCAAATCATCTAACAACTGATGAGATAAAAACAGAGATGGAAACAGATTAGGCAGTGATGATAACCTGATGGGCTACATTTTGGCAAGACACATACACTAAATTAGATTAGAATACAAAACCAGAAAAATCAGGCAGGTCTTACCTCGTCCGGTGGAGGCAAGGCGCTGCTTTTTAGCAGCTCTGTGGCACTTGAGTCTTTCCCTGTTACATTCAGCACAATGTGAGGGATGATGTCCTGTGGAGACACCTTGTCTCCTGCCTTGCCTGCTTCAGCTGGTGCTGCCATCTGACTTGTCATTGGAGACAGTATCTTGCTGGCTTTCTTGCTCCTTTTGCCAACAGGGGTCTGTGTACACAGGGTGATGATGAATTAAACTGTTGTGTTTCAGATTTTAGCTGTAGTAATGCTGAGGCTTTCTTTGTCTATGGTAGCTATTTATGCAAACATAAGAAGGAACTAACAGTTAATGCAGGAGGCTTGTACAGTTAGCATGTACGTTGTAATAATGTGTACATAAGGAAAAGTATCTACCTCTTACCTTTTTAAATCTCACTCTGGGTATACAAACATGCAAAAAATACCACTCACATATTTGAGTATGACTGAGGGCTTTTGTTACACTAAAATGTATGGTGAATAAACATTTCATGACAATGTGCAAAGTAGAAACACACCAAGAAGATCCCTCTAAGATACTGTACAGCATCCTGCAGAACATCCCTTAAAACTGGAAACCGTCAATAACAAACTAATGAATTAATTTCACAGTCAGTAGTAGTGTACCTCTAAAGGCTAACCTCACAGGAAACTGTTTAAACACTTGGTTTCATTTATTAAAGACAAAAAGCTAAGTTATTGATATATTATCTTTATATGATTGGTTTTCATTTAGGCATCTAAAATCTCCAATGGCTATTGCAGAAGGGATTCAACCATGGTACATGGGGCGCCAGCTCTACCAGGACGCCCCTTCCAAGCAGGCTTAATTTAACTATAGAGAACATATAACTGACATTTAGCAAACTCACATGTTTCCCTGTTATGGCCTCATCTGAAAAAGTTTCCTCATTGGGGAATGGGACCAGCAACAAGCCCTGCGCTCGGTCCCAGTGCTGCAGGATGTGCTCCACCTGTTCCTGGCTCTGCTCATATGCAATGAACTGAAACTGCAGCTCATCCACATTGGACTAGATTGGTGAGCAAACATGGACAGTAAAAACAGCAACAAGGTTACAAATAGGGTTAGGTTTAACAGTATTTATTGCATTTTCTCGCGTGGCAGAAGCTAAATTTAGATGTGGGGTCCGGGATCATTCCACAGATTATAGGACTCAAATTGATGTGACACAAAACGTATGCTGCTGTTTGTTTGTGAATACAGGACCCATTATGGCTAATGCTCCTTAATAAACCCACAATTTCTCCCTCCAGCTTGTCTGCAGGTGACCAGTAAACATAACAGGTCTTAAATAAGTGACCACTGACATTGGCTGGTGAAGTGAGTGTCAGCTGAGACTGTCATCTGTGGAGCTCTTGTTAAGAGATACTGTGGAGATGTTTTGAACAGTTATCGCCTGTGGCTTTTAGCATTAAGTCTGTTAAGTCTGGGATGCAAGTTGAAATAGTTTGAAGTTAGTTAATTAACTTACCCGTAGTTGTTACTTTGTTAAGTACATACAAGTATGTATTGGTACATACTGTCCTGGTATACAATTACACCATAAAGTGGGGGGGAAATGCTGTATGTTGCAGGCTGTAATCTAAAGCTTCATGCTATTCACTTATAATGCAATACAATGAAGTTGTAGTGTGGAGTTGTGTCACTGCCTTTGTTTAGCAGTAAACCTACATTTTCTCTTTCCAGCTTGTCTGTGGATTGAGGAGACTCCGCATGTAATGCTGTGGGTTCTTCTGTCTGCTTTTGTTCAGCCTCTTTGTTATAATATACTGTAGCAAAGAAGACCGTATGTTAACAACTAACCAATAAGATTAAAGTTTATATTCTATTATTCACTACGTTATTAAAGAAAAACAATTAAAAGTGCACCTTCATTTAAATTATGTTGCTCTCTTGCATCCACTAGTGATTCTTTGGAGTTGTTACAGGAAGACATCCTCCGCCCATTCAATGCATCTGTTGACTGGAGAAGAAATGAAATAAATTCATTTCATGATCACTGATTGGGAGACTAAATAACTGTATATTTTGGTTCACATGGAATTTAGTTCATAGAGGAGTGTTGGATGAGATGCATGAATACAGACCTGCTTTCCGTCCAGCCAGCTCTTCTTCCTTAAGACTTCTTTAGTATCCGTCTTTCCACCCTTTTTACTCTTCTTCTTCAACTCCTCTTCTTTCAACCTCTTCATCTCCTGCTGTTGTCTCTTTTCTTCCTGCTCTTTCACTATCCGAGCATGCTCCCTTACACACAGGCACAGGCACATAAGTACAAATATACGCAAACAGGTAATGTCCACAACCTGAAAAATGAGGGGGTTAAATGAGGATGTTATCCAGGTATACAAACACATAGCACAATGTGATATCTATTTTATCAAATCTTCATTGATGTTTTCCTAAATACTTTGTTGCTCCATCACAAGTGTGCTGCTTCTTTACTTTAATTGGATCATCTCTATTTCTTGGTTCACCCACTTGATTCCTTCTGCATCAGGAGTGCATTCATAATCACTGTCCAGCACCTAAGAGAGAGTGGACCTCATGCAAGAACCACTCATAAGAATGGATTTGCTCTTTAGTAGCAAGTACGAGTGATTTGACACAATTTTCTCTAATTAAGAATTGTTTCTTATTTCAGTAGTTGTTGAAAATTCACTCATAGATTGTATTCACATTTAGCCTTTTTAGCAATTTTAGGGGTGCTCATTATGGTAAAGATTCTCATGAACAGGTGACATTCATCAGGCTGACAGGAGCTATTCATGACAAGTTTGTCCAGTTAAGAAAGTTGGTGAAACACTGACACAAGCAAAAATCACTAAAACAAGTTTTCGAATGAGAATAAATAAGTCACTACCTGAGTTTCCGCTGTCTGAGCTTGCCTCGATGTCGCTGGATAATACGCTCTTTCTCCTCTTCTGGCAGAGCATCATACTCCTCCTCATCCAGCTCCTGCAGCCACTTCTCCTCCCTGTCAGCTTTCTCTTTCTGCAGAGCCTCTGAAGGACACACACACAGATGGTACAGTGTCTATTCCTTACTGAACAGAAATAAAAATACAATAACTTTGATGAGTTCTGTCCTCTGCACACTCTGTATAAGAATTATGTATGTTGTGTGTGAGCTGGTGCATTTTTTACCCTCAGCTTCTCTCTGTGCTCTCTCCCGTGCCTTCAGGGCAGTGTAGGAGTCAGACAAGTTGACTACATAGATGTGTTTGCGGTTATTAAGGGCCTTGAGAACAACTTGCAGTGTTCTTTCCGCTGACTGAGTGTACACAGACTCCAGCCCGCCAACCACTATGCCACGGTGACAATCGCTTAGCTGTTATCAAGATAGCAGCAGCAACAGCAATGACAATGACAAGACAACGAAAGCAGACATGAGAAGATGCCAGTGACTTTTGGATGAATCTCAGCCTCTTTTGAGGATTAGACAAAACAGTGTGTCAGTTTACCTGAAATCTTTCTGCCAGGATATCAACCAGTAGTTGTTCAGGCAAGATATTGCAGAGTGTGGTCACATCTCCTCCCTGAGCAAAACCACACCAAAGGAATTGGTTTATCACATTTAATTATTACACTGTTTGCATTATTGTATATAATCCTTGTATACCCAGATTTAAACAATGTTTCTTATTCCCAAACCTGGACTACAATAGTTAAACAGCCAACGTGACACTAAAACACACCAGATGACCAGGAATATGGAAAATGTACCAGGCAAAGTGCTAAATGTGTGTTTTCAGCCTCCTGAGGAGGCTCTGAGTCATTTCTCGTGCAGTTGTCCTCGCTGTGTTTTGCAAGAACCTCCAGTTCAGTATCGTCTGAGGCTGGAGCTGATTTTGGATCTGGATCTGAGGCTTCAATATCTGACACAGGTCCTGGTTCTGTGGTTTTTTCAATGACCTGAGCTGAAAGCAGATGGACACATTTATTTTCACTTCATTTGCCAATTTAAACTGGACACTGTGCTTTTCTGCAACAAGCACCAAGCTGCTTAGTTAGTACAGTCTTCTACTGCTGATGGCTGAGCCATGCTTGGGAAGTGGTTGGTGATTAAATGTCTTGTTGATTGGCAATTTGTCAGTAAGGGAAAGCATTACTAGTATGTTTATTCATTATAGATCCCTTCTCTAACGTCTAGGCTGCTGCAGCTCCCCAAACAGACACACACACACAAACCCTAACCATATGACTATTAAGACAGAATAGCACTGGAGTCACTCTATATTATGCTTACCAGCCTCCTCAGCGTTGTTCTCAGCATATTGCGCAGCAGCACAGTCATAGAGTTGTCTTGCAGTCAGGCTAACAGGCGAAGTGCCATTTTTCAGCACATCTGTAACCACAGCATCAACATTGAGGCACGCCCCTCTGTAGTGATGCGCCAGAGCAGCCGCTGTGCTGCTCGTACCTGCAAAGAGTGGATGAATTGGACACACACACAATTTTACACATACATATACTATCTGTGTTTAGTAATTGATGTTTTTAATACTATCCTTATAGTTTACAGAACAGAATTAACAGTTATTTGCTTCACCTGTCAGTGGGGCTCCATATACAATAATAGCAATGCCTCTTTGGTTGCGTGTAGCCAGACCCTCTGGTGACAGGTCAACACACATGTGGCGAGCAATTGCCCTGGAGACGGGGGTCATCTCTAGCTGCCCCAGTCTCTCACTGCTACCCTCTTTTGTCATCTCTGGACCGACTACATGCACAAAAGGAAAGCATTAGAGAGAAAGCCATGAATTCAATGTTCTCTTCTGGTACTGTAAGGTTAAAGTTAATCCTACACAAATAAAACACAGAGTACCTGTGGAAATGATAGTGAATCACACACACCATTGATAAACATGCAAAGTTCTTCTGAAATTGTTGTACTCACATAATTCATCTGGTTTCACACTTATAGTCTGTATTTCTTCCTCTTTGCTGTCTGGTTGGTTGGCATCGTTTGGCCTCTTTTCTTCCCCTTGTGTGTCAACCGTCCCACCTTCTTCTTCATCCAAACCTGCCTTCAGCTCTGCTGGGCACAGGTAGATTAGATTAAAACAAGACGGATGCACGGATACAGTATGTAGACACCTGCAGGTTTATGATTTCAGTGCTTGCACATGAACACGGGTGTGTCTGAAGCTACCATCATCTTCCAGCTGGGAGCAGTACTCCTTGTAGTAATCAAGCAGTTCTTCTGGAAGACTTTCTCCAGGGGCCCTGGGAGGCAGCAGTAATATGTTGTTCTCATCATAACCCTGCATCAGACGCAGGATCTACATGGGATGAATTAAATGGGAAATAGAGGAGAGAGAGAGAGAGAGAGAGAGAGAGAGAAGAAACCAGGACAGTAAAAAGACACAAAATCGAACACACAGAAGAAAAATGTTGATAATTAGGTTAGGGGCCATGTGAGCAGACTGGTCAGGAAATTAGGGCAGCTCATCTTGCCTATCTGTCTATCGTATAAGAGGGAAAGAGTGGAGGGACAGCTTTGGTAAAAATGTGTCTTTCAGATGCATTTAACAGGTAATTTAAAATGCCAGAAATAGTCCGAAAAGGCCTGCATATTTTCCAGTAGAGGTATTAAATAATACAAAACAAAACAACAATTAATTATTTAGTATTAATGTGATTTATGTAAAAACTGGTAATGGCACTGTGCAAATGCCTCTCTTTGCCACAGTTCAGATCTCTTGTAACTGATGGCTTTGCTCCCCCCTGGTGGATGAATGGTGTATAACTTATGGCTCAAGGAAGCTGGTTCTTGTGGGCTTTACATGAGACTTTACCTTGTGAGGCAACTGGACCCGCAAGATCACAATATTGTGGGCGGTACTGGCCCAGTTAGCATCCTTTAAGGAAATACTGGTAACTACAGTGGTTGGCTGCTACAGAGGTTAGCATTTATGCTGCTAGCATCAGTCATATTAGAACTGGAGAGTATTTCTTCACTGAAAGCAAAGAACAGCACTGAAAGCTTTTCTCAGTGGAAAATATGCTTTTGCTCTTCTCCCATCTGGCTTCAGAAAGAGTTTGACTATGTTATAAAGTGAATTGATCCCGTGATAGACAGATGGTTCATCCAATCACCTGCCAAGTATTTTCTGAAAGTGTCTGCCCTCAACTTCCCAGATGGTCCTGTGTAACAAACCATCTAGCCCAAGCAGGTAACATGAGGCTACCTCTTTACCCTAAGCAGACAGTCCCCTTTCAGGGCTGAATGGTACTGTATGTACTCACAGTATCATTATATAGCAACGACCTTGCTTGCACCCTCTCTTTATATTTCTCTCTCTCTTTATTATCCCTTTGCAAGTATACACTGTTCTATCATTGAGACCAGATAGGTCATAATCTAACCAGGACAAACAGCATTTCACACTCAGATCTTGTTTGTGGCATTGTTTCTTGTCTTTCACAAATCTATATTGCAAAATAAATGAGTGACATTATTTCTGAAACTTGAGAAAAAGAGAGCTACCTTTTCTTCCTCGAGATACTGTGTGTCCAACTCCAGGGAGTAGAACTCAATGGGGAAAGAGCAGGGGTTTTTGACGATGACCTCAGCTTCAACCTCAGTGCTGATGGGCAGGCAAGGCCCCAGCTCCAGAACAGATGGGCAGAAGTTGAGTTGTGGTTCCTCACCCTGTCCCTGGGCTCTGATGAGCACCTGCTGGGTGCTCTCAGCCACACACACCACGAGCTGCCTGCTATAAGCAAGCTGCAAAGACATACACAGCAGGTCTCTTGTCTTAATTTAACTGTTTGATGCAACATGTTTCCACCATTTCGTACAAGCAGTAGCCCATGTGACGCCATGCTGCTCTGCTATGCATTGTGCCAAACTCTAAAATCAACGAAGCACTTTACCCCTTCAGCAGGGCTGAACTTTATCTGGACATTGACTCGTTCACCAGGGGACAGCATGCCAGAGCTGGGAATCATCTCAAACACCACTGGATGTGGTTGCTGCTCTCGCAAGACCTTTTTACACTGATAGAGAGGCAGGAACTTGTGTACCTGAGTGAAAGTAAGACCAGAAGCAGGTATTAACCAAGTGCAGCTGTGTTGCTATTTGTCTCTTTTACACAGTATTCTAAACAGATGCCATGTAGAAGTTCAATGAAATTGATGTACCTTTATAAAAGGCTTCACCTCCTCAGCTAAGCTCCAGTAGCAGGGCACAGACTCGTGATTAAACAGCTGTATTGTCCTTATCTGATGGGAATAGTTAGATATCACAATTAAGAAGGTTTATCATTTCATATTATTATATTATTATTTCCATGTCTGTTTGACTTAAACAGAATCAGTACATTTTCAGGTAATATGTGGACTTCATGTTGCTTTCACATAAACTCACTAAGCATAGTTTTATTTACTTATTTAAAGATGTGTAACCACAACCAAGTTTAAACACTTCAAGTGTATCTAGTAAGACAAGTCCCTGGGAATGATAACCTGATTAACCTGTACTGACCACAAGATGGCACCACAGTGAGGCAGCATACTGGTCTCTGACCAGTGCCCCTTAGTTGTGTGTGCACAAGTTGTGGACAGCATTTGTGCTTTCACCTACTTTCCTATTCTCCTACTTTTGCATGTTGAAAACACAGAAAAAAGTATGATGAGCAGTAAAAGTAAACTTGATTTGAATTTGTGTATCTCTCCAATTTTAATCAAATCAGTGTAAGTGATTATATAATTACACAAACAACACAGAGCATTTTCATTTAATCATAGAACACAACTCAGCGAGCAACCTTTGTAGGGCTACAAAACAGTATCTTGTTGTTCCCTGTTATCATGCTGTATTACCTGACACATACTACACTGCACAGTGTCAAACTGCAGTGTATCCGTGGAAACAGTGATGGCCGGCACAGTCACCACTGCACACAGCCGCACCTGGATCATTGGGCCACCTGTGACCTGTAAAACCAAACAAAATCCTCTTAGGAGAAACGGAGGACACAGACCCAATTATGTAGACATTTTTGTTGTGTGCACATGTGTACCTGTATTGGCATGACAACACCTATGCCCCCCTTCTTCAGGTTGGCTCCTTGGGGATTATATTTAACTGTGAAAGACTGCGTCTCGCCACATGGCAGGTTTTTGACTTTTTCAAATTCTGCACCGAATCCTTTGAAGAAGCAACAACACACTTAAACTCATTTCTATCTTATAAAGGCAACGTGTAGGATGCTGACAAAGAAATAGAGAAAATAAAACAGCCCAGTGAAAACACACAGATTTCATTTTTCCAGTCTCCAGTATGGGTTAAGCTTTCAGCGTGCTAGCAGTAGGTGGATTTAAGCAGGCTAGTTACTAAGCTAACTGTCTCTTGGCTGCAGCTTAATGCGCTTAACAAATGACATCTTCTTGTATCAAACTATTCTTTCAACTATTTTATCTTAACTCTAAGAGATTTTCAGTTTCATATTCTTCTATTAATACTAATATGTATGCTAATAACTGCACACACCTTCATGACTTCATGAGGCTGCAAATATTTGCTACTATGTTTGTATTTCTTATGTAACTGCATCATCACACCACGTTCTTTGCAAAATTGTGGTAAAGTAATACTGAGATATCACATGAAAATAAGAAGCAGAGAACTCAAAACGGAAGAACTGAGAAGGCCACAGAACCTTAAGTAATGTATTATGTTACCTGTTCCAGCTAGAGGTTTGCAATTGGCATGGAAGGACACAGCCACTGACCCAGTATTGGTGACATTTACAGTGTGACTGAGGACTTGGCCTGGAATAACATCACCAAAATCCAAAACATACTCTGGGAGCAGGAACCTGGGGGAGTGGCAAGAGGTGTATGTATTTATATACATTCCAATATTTCCAATAAAAGTATAATTTAAAACTGAATAAATTAGTTATTCAAGTTTTTGCTTTACATATATGATGTGTTTTTATTTCTTTTAAATTTCTTTTTATATCTCATAACTTGCAGCATACATTTGTTAAAGTTAAACACAGCATGACATCCATGAATTTGTACCACGGAACAAAAACATACCCAGCCAGATATTATTTATTAACACAAACTCTTTGAATTACACAGTTCCCACTTCCATCCACTGAGTGGACCATCTGTTCAGCCAAAGTGTGCGTGTGTGTTTGAACATACTTGCTAAGTTTGTGCCACTTTCTGAAGGAACCTTGCGAGTCACTGAGCTCCAGCAGGCTGCCGGTCACAGCCAGAGCATTCTCTTTGACCAAAATGTTCTCTATCTCCATGTGAAGCAGCTCTTCATACTAGAGGCAGCAGGCAAAAGAGAGAAAAGAAAAAGGGAGAGGGGCATGTAAACACTCAAAAGTTACTAAAAAGTGTTGAATGGTTACATAAGTAATTAGAGAATGTGATTGCTGAAAGGCTGACGCTAAACTGAATTGTTTTTTTGAGAATTTGTGTGTACCGTATCATTCACTCAATTAAGTAACCACTAAAAAAGTGGTTAACTGGCTCAGGATTTGAACCTTGAACTTTTTGACGTCACGATAACAGCTCTTCCTACTGAGCTATGCTACACCCCTCCACCACCTCAGTCGCTACCAAGCCATTACTAAGCCATTTACTCAATTACCTACCCATTTACTTGGCACTTTACTCAGCTAGCCAGCCATTTACTCCATTATTCAGTGAGCTATTTACACCATTACCTAGCCATTTACTCCATTTCTCAGTCACTTACCGAGCCATTTATCCCATTACCTAGCCCCTTACTCATTTACATACTTCATTACCTGGCTTCAATTACTTAGTCATTTCCTAGGCTGGGGAAGCCTAGGAAATGACTGGGGAAGGTTTTAACCAGGAACCTTTTGACAACGAGACTATAGCTTCAGTTTTTCCATTACATAGATATTTGCCCAATTAAATACTTATTTACTCATTAACTGAATTACCTAGCAATTTACACCTTTACTACATTGTATTATTTGGCATTACCTGCTCCATTACTTAATCCTTTACTCAATTAGTCCATTACTTACTAACCCTAACCCTAACTGCTGATTAGAACAAACACATATTAAGTGAGGTGTTATGTTAAATTAGTTTTAGTCGTTCTCGAGGCACTTGTACTTTCTTGTACTAAAATGAAACATTTTAGTTTCCACTACACTACATACAGTATGCTTGCTAGTAATCTACATTAACACAGTTTTAGGTCAAAAACACAATAATTGATGAGAATTTCAGAATTTCCTAATCACTTAAAAACAGTATTTTGGAAGATTTAAGGTTTTCATTGCATAACATAATTGTAGTCACTGACGGTGAGCGTGTGGTCGGCTTCTGTTGTTGCTCCTCCACCAGTGGCAAATCCAGTCATGAACTCCATTCTTACTCTGTCTGCCTCTACAGCTGTTTTTGCCTTCTGCACCACATCACTGTAGCACTCCTCCGCTGCAAGGGAATCATAGCATCACCAGTGCAGAAAAAAAAACTGTACTTGTGTCTCAATATTTGTCAGCACAAAGATGTGATTATTAGGGAGACCTGTCCATGAACTGTAAGGTACGGGCTCAAAGCTTTCTAATTCAAAAGGTTTTAGAAAACAAAACAACAAAACCTAGTTTCGTACCTACTATTGGCTAAATTCAGTTCTAGGGGAACACATCTATTCTGTAGCTGACTGATGTCTGACAGTTTTCTTATGGAGATCAATAAGCTATTACATCACACTGTAAGCTTTTTACTTAGTTTGACTAAGGGGAACAGAGAACAATTCCTACCATAATTGCATTCGGGCAAACAGAACCAATATACCTTTCGATATAGCCGTTAATCTGTTGCAGATACACATATTTGTGATAATGATAAACATAGTAATAGATAACAAAAGTGTATATTGCATTGTAAGTTTTCATCCTTTGGTTTGATGAGTAAAGATACAATCATGTCTGTGTGTATGAGTGCATTTCTATGCATACACAGGTTTTGTGGCAAGTTCAGGCGGATCCTTGGGAACACTCCCTCTCCAGTTAGAGTGATGTCCTGCGGTGGCAGGAAAGCCAACTGCAGCTGAAGCTTCTTCTCAAAAACCCCTGGGATGCCTGGGAGGTAGATCACACGGAGACATTGCTCCGCACCAGCATCAATGTAACCCTGACACACACAGACACACCAAAAAAAATGGTTTAAAGGAAACCCTTTTACACAACAAATGTCTCGCCCACATCTGAAATAGTACCAAGATGAACTCACCATGGTGGGGATAACCACAGGCTGGCCAGGTCTGACTTCCTGTACTTGCTGCCATGCCTCTGACTCTTCCTCCTCCTGCTGAGGGTCCATGAAGAAAAACTTGAAGCCCAACTTGCCTGTATTTCTCAGTGTCACCTCAGCTTCCCCTTCATGATCAAACAGCTGGAGGAAAAAGAGGGAGATTGAGAGGAGAGACGCAACACTGCTTTTCAAACTGTCAGTACCTTTATTTTTATTGAAGATAACACAAATTAGCTTCATTGCACAAAAAAAAAAAAAAATGTTTTGGAACATACGCGTAGTTTCTTTTGGGTGGAGTGGGTGCCTTGTAAAAGGTGATACAGTAAAAAAGCTGTTTTCTAGATTTTTATAGATCCATTTGCACCTCATGGTTTATGGTAATAATATGGTAATGAGACAGAGATAGGCCAAGGCAAACAAGAAAAAGTTGGTGACTTAAAGGGGGTTGTGTCAGGACTTCTTAACTAATATGGATAAATCTAATTTTTGAAAAAGAAAACAAGACAGTGTTGAGAGAGGGAGACGACAAGAGAGAGAAGAAAGCAAGAGCAAGGATAGTGCTGAACAGACAGGAAGGTCAGAGAAATGTTCTGCTGAATCGCTCATTTCAACTAAATCAAAAATCAATATGTCCTTGTTTTGAATATCAATGATAACTGGTCTGGGTGGCTTGCATACCTAAAGAGGGAGTGGAAGTCCAAAAGATCAAAGTACAAAAAACTATGCAGTGACATTTAAAGTTGAGGTTAAAAACCCTTTGATGCCACTCTCAGCAGTAGATACTATGCCTTTACATTATACATATCCTAATGACATACAAGCACTCATCCCATAATCTCTCCCTCAGCAGCAGATTCTGTGATAATAGAAAGAAATGGAATTGAGATGAGTACATTTTGATTGATAGTCAAAACATCAACAGTAAGCTAAAGCAAATAATCATAAAACACACTGAAAAACAAAATTCAGCAAACACATCCTCATCCACAATCACAAACAAATCTGTCACACTTCCCCAGGCCTGTCAGTGCCATTTTCAAAATGGCAGTATGCATAACGCCCCCAAGCTTTGTAAAAATGGAATTAGTTTTGTCTCTGAGATATCATGTGTCATGCATGGATAGGCAAACAGATGGCAAAGGAAGAACAAGGACGAGAAAAGCCGAATAACAAGGAGGTAAATAAACAAAAAATAATGGAGAGTAGTTTAAAACATAGCAAAGGAGAGTTTTGCCCACTTGAGCAACTCGAGCAGTGTCCCCTTTGCCACCACCAGTAACTCTAGTCACGGCCCTTAGCCTAGCCTTAACGAGTCGCACATACTAAACTGATGACTACGTGATTGGTAGAGCTTGTTGGGATAGCGAAGTGAAAAGCCCTGTATGCGTACCTGCAGACCAAAGTCGATATGGGTTGAGTCAAGGCTGTAGCTGAGGACTGATGCTTCTCCTCTGAGTTTGATTTCGTATGTAGGCCCCTCCTCTACAAGGCACTGTGCCACCACCTCTCTGCTGACATTTTCATGGCCGTAGAAAGAGAATGTGACCTGCTGCTGGTCCCCAGGTTGCAGATGACCGTAAATCGGCAAGATATCAAACACCTACACACACAGAAAGAGAAGCAATCATTTCTTACATGTTCTTCCAATGTGCTGCTGCCATAATCCCACTGAAGGAATAGTTGTGACAAGCCAAATTATTATAGTTACCGCCCTAATTGCGTTACAAGTGCACAGATGTAATCAAATTATTCCCTGATTTTAAATAGTCTAAGTTATAAATCAGGGAAGTATCACGAACAATCATTGAAAATTGTAAAAGATTCTATCAAATCGAACATGAACAAAGATGTTCTGTCCACTGAAGACAAAGAGGGGAATCTCCTCAGTGAAGTTTATACTCCAAAAATGTGTGTATGTGCATGGGCGTGGCATATGTATTTCTCCCTCTACAGTAATAGCACTGCAGCACAGAGACAGGAAATGACCTGTGACAAACTGGAAATGTAAGGGAAACCCTGATTTGTTCACATGTGAGCATTTGTCTACCTGTTCTACTCCCACATGGCTCTGCGTGCTACTCTGTTCATCTGCACCAGCTGTGCGACTGACAGGAAATGAAAAGGAAGGAGACGCCGTTCTAGAGGAACTCAACCCTTCTTCAGTCTCATTTTCAGGATTTCTCGGCTCTTCCTCCGCCTTAAGCATCTTTGTCTCTCTGTGAGGACAAAAACATAATAAAACATCTCTATCGTTAAATATTTATTTTCCCCACAAAGAAACATCAAATAAATTAAACATAGGGAAATCTTGTAACAATAAGAAGATGCAAGAAAATTAAATTAAATCATTAACACAAATACTCAAGCGGAGAAGAAAATCTTTAGCACCCACAACCCAAAGAACTCTGACTCTCATATTCTCTCTCTGTTCTAGCCTCTCCTTCCCTGTGGGATCAGACTGGGTGCATCCATCAAGTTAATTAAACAGAGTGTTCTATAATTAAGAGGAATTTTAATAGGCAAGCAGCAGGAAACAGGTCAGGATAGATTGCAGTGAAGTGCTGAATAAACATGGAAGAGAATGAAAGAGATTTAGTGAGTGAAGCCATCTCAAAGCTGGCCTGGACAAGTTCTATATTAAATCACCCAACACTGTGGCTATGTTATAACTGTGGCTATGTTACAGCCACAGTGTGTGTTTGTGTATGTGTGTGCATGCCTGTGTGTGAGTTTCAGGGTGTGCATATACATGTAAGGCAGAATTCAAGTCTGCACACACATTTGTCAGAGTTTCCAAGAATGCTTCAGTACTGGTGTGTCAGCTTCTAATGAGTGGACAGTACTGGTGCAACCAGCAGGGGGCACTGTTGTATGGTCAGTCTGTGATGAAGCTGTTTTTTGAAGCCTGATGTCTGGCCTTGGGAAGATCACAAATTAGTATGTCCAGCAATGTAAGATGTAAGAGTGAACAAATACTGTAGGTCAATGTCTTCAAAAATAGGGTCCATTCTTGGTAGATAAGAGTTTGTAAAAGCCCTTAAAAGCCATATCCCCCCTGTGGAAAAAAAAGGCTTTTTAAAACGTGGGTCCTCTAAGAAAGAGTTTAAAACCCACTGGTGCGGACCGAGGAACAGATGGTGAGACAGCAGATGATGACTCTGCAAGAGCTCAGCTCAAAACAGAAATAGCCTACCCTGACATTCTCACATCTGTCTGTCTCTCATCCGTCTATTCTTCCCTTCATGCACACTGTGGGCGTGACTCTGTTTGACTTTTTTCCTGTGTTCTGTACCCTTTAAAAATCTACACATCAAAGACTACTGAACCACGATGCTGTAAAAATTATACTGGTACAGACAAATGGCTACTGGGGTTCCAGTTTGTGTGTGTGTGTGTGTGTGTGTGTGTGTGTATCTCCAGCTTGATCAGCTCATAATTAAAATTCTCCTCATTAAAATATTTTAAAATATACTACTGACAGGGGCGCTTCTGCTGCATCAGTAGCATTTTTACTTTTGTAACTTTAAGTTCTTCTAATACTGCTAGACTTTCACTTAAAGGAACGGGGCAATTATTATTATTATTTATTCATTATTATTATTACTATTGGCAACTAGCGTGAAGTTGCAGATTGATTTGAATACATCTCAGCCTTTTCAGCATGGTGGCCACTAAACTTGTAGAAAACGTAAAAGGTCCTATCTAGTGTTTGGTTTTGTCCGTTCTGGGTTACTGTAGAAGCATGGTGGTTCAACTTGGCAGACTGTGTAGAAGAGGACCGACTCCCTCTGTAGACAGAAACAGCTCATTGTAAGGTAACGAATAACAACGATTCTTATTTTCATCCCATTCCTGACAATAGATCCTACTAGTGCTGTAAGCTTGATAATACATGACAGGAGTATTTTATATTGTTGTACTGCTACCTTTACTTAAAGACACAATGAAATGAAAAACTTGTCACAATGCATCGAAATTTCAAGCATTTTATTTAAATTGTAATTTAAAAATTTAAAAGACTGCATGACAATGGAAAGTTGCTGAAGAATCTTTATCTCACCATTGCATTAGTTCGTCTGTACACCTTACACTCAACATCCTCTAAGGCACCTGGATTTATTAGTTTTGAGTTATTAGTTGTGAGTGATTAGTCAGTCATTCAGTCCGATGATCAGTTCCATCATGCGAGCAGCTACAGTGTAGTTAAGAAAGGTGGAATAAGCTTAACCTTTGCAATTTACTTCTTGCTGATATAGAGTCCTAAAGACGGAAAAGTTACAGTATTTAAATGTACTGTACTGCCTCTATCTATCAGTGGGATAGATGGATAGAAAAGAGTTAGCTCTATTGAAATTCCTCTCTCCAAGGGCTGTGGTGTAATTACTGATAGGGATGTAATTAGCTGAACATGGCTAGATAGTGCAGGTTTTGTGAGGGAGAAAGAGATACTTTAGAGAAAGTGTGTGCTCGCAGAGTGAGGTCTCCATTTAATTAGCAGGACGGCCTATGAGACAGATTGTTAAGAGAGGTCACAATCTAAGAGGGAAAGGGTGAAGAAAGGGAAGAGAAGGTTGATAGGGATTTGGTAGAGAGCAGAAAAGGCAGCGCAGGAGGAGGAAAGGAAGGAGGAAAATTAGAAAAAAAGATAAATAGGCAATGTAAAACCTGAAGATGAGCACAAGAAGGGGAGCTAAGAGAAAGAATACCAATAGATGAAAGAGGGGGAAGGGAAGAAGACGGTAGGGGGTGATAAATCATGTAGTGCTATAGCAGGTAGTCGGTTCATGGCCATGGACAGACAGACTAGTATAGTATTCTCAGTCCATTCTAAGGGAGGGAGAGGCACAATGCAACATTAAGTACACAATCAGTAGATTTGTCTTCCCCAGAGAATTTATAATGGAGTTGGCTTTCAATTCAGAGGGTTAAATGTATGGTTACTGTACGAACTCACCCCGATGGACAGTTTTAATATTTGGCTGAGATCCATTGTGTTCTTGCCTATTTAGGGTGCTACAGTTCTTAGTATTTTTTATGTTCTATAACAAAGGCTGTAATACAGGAATCCAGGAGCAGCACGTCAGCAGGTCTTAAGGGAACAGGTGATTTAGCTTCCTTTAGTCCTGCAGCCCAATGAAAGTAAGAATGAAAAGGCTGCATGTTCCATAGATACAAGTTTGTGAAAACAAAGTCTCATCACTAAAGGGAAAAGCTATGCTTGGGAAATGATGTAAAATGTCATTTAATGGCAAGGAACTCCCTAATCTCCACTTATTTTTGCCGTGGCAAACTTTTGTATTGTATTGTATTGTAGTGTTTTATATTATACTCTCCTTAAAATACTACACAGGTATATATGTATCATGTATGTCTATTAATGTAATTAATTATTTCAATTCTTGCATGTTGAGGCCTGGATGGGGCTGGGTTTTTTGTGTGGATTTCTTTATTAAATTTGTATCCAATTATTATTACTATGTATTCATGAAAAATAGCTTGTTTTAAAAAATGCAGTCATACAATTTTGCCTAATTTTTTTAACCTGCCTTGGTAATTCCTAACCTCAGATAGCAGAAAATGTTCTGTTACAAAATCCCAAATGTCTGTATACATTATTATTTGTCTGGTTAGATAACTTCAGGAACAAAACTCCACTGGCCCAACAATAACACTGATATTTCCTGTCAAAATAAATAAGATGTAATGTAAGATTTAATATTAGTGACACTGTGTTAAGATTTTCTGGCTTACATAAGAACAGCTGCTGGACAACATTTTCTTAAGTTGACTTTTCCGCCAAAAATGCATGATAAGCCTGTTTTGCGTTTGTCCCTTCAAGGCAAATCCCAAGACTGCATCTGCTGGCACTATTCTCGAGCTAGGAGATATATCAATATAATCAACATTGTAACACGAGATAGGCATTGTCAGGGACTCCAACTATTGTAATATCATGATGTAGCTAAAATTGTGTTCTTTATTGACCCAAATATAGTATACTAATACTGCACGTCATACAGTTTGTAACTGTACACCATTCACTAGCCTTTACAGTGTATCAGGTGTGGGGTGTGCTGTAGACAAGTCTAAATGTTAACCGATATGACAGTGTGTGGACATTTTTCAGTGTATAATATACCTGGTGGTGGAGTGGCTCTGGTCCTCTAGAAAAACCCAGTGGTAGGACACAGGCAGCAGGGAGCTGTTGGTAATCAAGATTTGTCTACGAGTCTCTGTGCAGTTGAGCACACAGCCAAAATCTACTGTGATGGAGGAGAAGTGCAGGTTGGGGAAGTGGACCTCAGCATGCAGCTTCACCATGTCTTGCTGTGGGTGTCCATGGAAGTGGACCTCAAGGAACTGAAAAAAACAAAACAAAAGTCAAAGCAGGAAATGTATTTGCCAAAAATAGCTTATATTACAGGTAAACATTTCAGTAAGTGTAAGTAAGTAAACAGAGAAAAGAAAGATACAAAAAAATAATATTGTTTTACAGATTTACTTTTTCCATATCCTGTTCTTTATCTTGTGAACCCAATACAGGTCTTAAACCTTAGGTTTGGAACCACTTCCTTACGTGTTATGCTATGGTGTGTGGACACAATATGATCCCAGATGAAAAAGTAAAGCATTATCTAAGAAATTTTACAAATGAAATCACATCTTACCTCATCCACAACTCGTGACACCCGATCCTGACAGTAAGCTGGATTAAAGCATACCCACAACTCAGCCCTCCTTCCATCACCTAAAATCATGGACTGGAAAAAGAGCAGTTAGAATATACTGTATAACATAAAGGTATCAAAGGAATCATGCTTACTATGCAATATTTAGGTATAGGTAGAATTTAGGATAGACTTGGTAGATAAACTAATCAACAGACTATATACATATATACATATATATATATGTATGTATATATATACACTGCAGCAAGGACTCAGCCTTGGTACATGGGGCAGCACCAGTCCTACCAGGTGAGCTATCTGGGCACCGGACAATCTGGATTTGATGGGAAATCATTACATTAGATTTTTATCTGATGACGTTCACAACCCTTTTAAAGGCTCCATATGTAAGATTCTGAAGCATTTTAAGTGTTATTATGCATTAATGTGCTAATGTTAGCTTGGAAAATTATTTAACAAGCTAACCTGATCCATGATAGTCACTTGTGTAATATGACCAATGGTGTTGATTTCAGCCAACAATAAATGAACGGTACAAAGCAAACTACTGCTTTCTTCTAGCAAAGAGCAATGCAAGGCAGGGGCATCCGACTAGCTAACTGTAGCTTAAGCTGTGGTTGGCAAGCTACTTATTAGCATGGAGTCAATGGTACAAATAAACTAGAGGAACATTAGAGACATTATTCCAAATATGATTGTAATTTATTTTCGTGTTTGTCACCTTTGGCCAATGCCCAGGATGATGTTTGTTCGTGCAAAGGGACTATCATTATTCAAAACTGTTTTCTTAAACTTACATATAGAACCTGTAAAAACCTTCCAACATTTTAATGAAACCCTTATTGTAATCCTGCCATGGGACCCAGGCTTAACAAAATACTACTCTTTAGCTTCATTCAGAGACATGCTGGGGGCTTGAAAACCATTTTAACGTGGATTCCACATTTTAATCAACTCTCAGAGGTCAGAGCGATGATAAAATGATACAATGGGTATTATGGGAATATATGAACTGAACTTCCACCACTGAGTAAAAAAAAAGAAAGTGTTTGTAATAAGTAATTCCACTGAGTAAAAAATCAACAAATCACTACCAAGCAAGTCTTATTTGGAAGGTAAGGAACATATGCACACACATCCACTGCAGACAAGATGGACAGTAGCATAGAAGTCAAATAAACTTGAAAAAAAAATGCTTTTAAAAGGTGCCTGATTTTTATTTCAATGAGTAGGATTATGCTTGACTATCCTATTAGTACCTCAGCAATGCTTTGTCTCTGACCCTTTTAAACACAGAAAACAGATTGATCAATGTATGCATGTGTGTAGACTGTTCAAAAGCACATTTACTCAAGCACACAAGTAAGCAGAATTGTTACTTGAATACTGACATTTTGGCAGCATTATACTTGTGCGTACATACATTTCGGAGGAAAATGTCACTCTATTACATTTATCTGACAGACGTAGTTCCTAATTACGTAATATAGGATGAGCTACGACAGGCATCAATAATTTAACACTGTAGAAGCACTTTTTTTCTGTTTTAAAGGTAACTGTTTTTTAAAGTCCCAGTCTGTGATCTAAATATCAACATACAGTGGCCCCACTACCACAGATCACACACTATGTAGGAAACTATATCCCTCACAAATTGATTGATGGATTATTAAATATATATAAAAGACTACAACTTTAATCCAAGGTAAAGTTAATCTAAGTAAAAAGCAGCATATTTCAAGAAAATCCTAATCATGTAGAGTTAGGGACACTTTATTGGTAGATATCAACAGTTTAAACTCATGATGGTTCCAGGGCAAAAATGAATATGACTGCAAAATCAGTATGTTTTTTCTTAAAAAGAAAAACAAATAACAATAAAGAGTTAAGTAAAAGGAAGAGACGTTTACCTTAGTAGTAGCTGAGCTATGGGTTCCGGGGGCCTCACACAGAGAGAACGGCTCTACAAGAGAGAGCTCCATGGACAGAGACAGTGAAGACACATTCGTCAAGATCAGCTTCTCATATAGGGGCTTTAAAGTCTGTCCTGGGACCTGTAAGACATTTACACAGTTAAATCAACAATATGAAGACCTGTCTGAGGATAAGGAATCTTAAAGGAAAGGTATCTTTTTTTCACGCTTTTTCACTGGTATCAGATAAAAGGAAACACCATGCACTAAACTAAACACAATTGCTAAAATTCTCTGTTATTCCTTTAAATTATCTACATTTCTGCCACACCCAACCCAAAAGGCATCTCACTTATGATATGCCTGCATAACAATTAGATGATACTGTATGTATTTAAGGACCAGTACGTAGGATTTAGTGGTTAAGTTTCAGATTGCAGCTAACTGAACACTGCTGGTGTCTGTATTTGACGACCTGGGAATGAGAACAGGCTGTGAAGTGTGTGGAGAAACTATGGTGGCCAAGAAACTTGCATATATTATATTACATATGTAATATTTCATAGATCCAAAAGATCCTTCTAAATGTTACACACTGGACCTTTAAATAAAAATATCCTGGAGAGAGTACTGCTCATGGTATTTTGATCAACCTTCTCTATGTGGAAGTTCAGCTGCTTGGAGGAAATGCTGAGCACAGGATCCACAAAGCGACAGGTAACATCTACAGACATGATGTGTTCATAACAGCCTTGACGACCCACAATGGCATGGCACACCAGACGCTCGCCGACAACCTGGGAAGACAAGAACACATGAACTACTACAACATGCATGCACTGTCTATCAGTCTGTGCCTGTGAGCAAACTGTCTCACCTTGGGGGAGTCTGAAGACCCCGTCAGCACCATGTCAACGGAAGAGCCTGGGAAAAGCTCCACACGAGAAGGGCTGAGGCTGAACAGTGGCTTCTCTCTGCTAGAGGAGAGCAAAGATCCCCGGCCCAGAATCTCCTTCTTCCCGGGAGCAGAGATGGGGGGCAGGATGGTTCTGCCAGGTAAATTTCTCCCCTTGCTGGTTTTTGTGGAGGGCAGGAAGCCATCAGTCTTCCAGTACAACCGGTGTACTCGCTGGCCATGGTTGGTCAGCTTGAAGTGGTACTGGCACGACCCATGGCTTATATTGAGGACAGCAAAGAGGTGAATCATATATTTTTTAAAGTTCTAAATCACAATATCATCATTGTTGATTCAAAATTTGACTTGTGAGTGTGACCTCTTTCATTCTACCTGAAGTATGTGCCAAGGTCAAGGCTGGGAGCAAAAGGCTTGTCACTGACAATGGTGGTGCCAGTGCCTGTGGCAGACACAGGGACAGTGTGTGTTTGACTGTCCTGGATGGATACTTCCAGGCTGTCCTGGAAGTGAAGCGAGTCGTTCAGGTGTGCCACTACCCTAAGCTCCATCTGGCTCTCTGGTGGCACTTCACCCTCACTGGGCTCAACACGGAAAAAGGATTTTCTGTGGCTCTGAGGGAAAAGAAACACAAGTTTATGAAGTCTAAGTCGGATGCCTGCCTGAGTGGAATATTAACAGTTACAGCAGCTAGTTGCAGGACTGAAATGTGATGCATGGAAATATCTCCCTTGTGGGGGGCACTTTCCTCTCTGTGCTGCACAAGCCATTGAGGCTTATTCTATGGATTGACCAGGAAAGATAGATGTGTATATCATATAGCTGCATAATCACATCATCATTTTGGTGAGCATGAGATTCTAGAGGTAAAAGTAGAGCAGCGTCTCCCTGCCTGACATAAGTAAGACAAAATATCTCCCTACTATGATTACAATAATAGGAAGAGTGTGATATACAGATGTGCAGTAGTACAGACAGAGTTAAGATAAGTGTATACTCCCTTAAGGTACCCTAAAATATGTTTTGAAATGCACAAAAGCCTTAACACGTGGATAGTTTCAAAACTATTTGTCTCACATATACACTCTCTTTGATGTGAGCATAAAAAAGGGACAAACTCAATATTCAGTCTATTTCCCATCTCTGTGGATTGTTCAATTGCATTTATTTAAATAAAATCCAATTTAATCAGAAAACAGGTGTAAATCTAATGCTCATCTCCAGTCCTTCAACACAACCCTTTACTGTGCTCACTGTACTGTATATATATCTGACCAAGCAGTGGTCGGGATCACAATCAATGTTCTATACAGCATCTCTGTTGATGAATGGCTGGAACATAAACTTTTAATTGGGATTTTGAGAATGAGCTTCCAACAGACGCAGTGGAGCTTGAGCACTTTCAGTGCCTGTAGAACAACACAGTAGATTTTTGATCAATGGAGAAAAATGACTTTACTCAACTTTACTAGGGCAACTGACATTTGTGTTGCCTTATTGAAATAGAGACTGCACTAAAATAATATTGACTATGAATCAAATATAAAGATTTTGTTTGATGTCTCTGCTGAAAGCCACTTCCTTACAGAAAAGTCCTGCGGAAACAAAGGCATTTGGAGAAAAATGCCTCACACAACAGGCAACACTTGACCAGTGAGTGACTTTAGGAGGAATAGATCACTTTCTCAGCGCCTGCACGGTCGGGTGAAGGAGCCGGTGAAAGCGAACCTGGTGTGGGTCGATACTAGGGTGATCATGGTAAAGGGCTGGGTGGAGTCAGAAGAAGAGAAAGAGCAGTGGGTTGACTCCCCGGAGAGAGGAGCAAGATGACTGGAATCTCAATAATCACATCAAACCTGCTGCATCCCACAGCTTGATTAGCATTGATTGCTTTCGAATGCAGCACGAGTCAGAAGGGCTTAGAATTCAAATCTGTGCTGTATCAACAGTACCATCAACCTACATTAATACTGCATTGGTGCTGAAGGGACTATTGCAGCCAATTCTCCTGTAAAACATTATACAGCACAACCAAATCAATACATTTTAATGTGATTCTTATGTTTCTGGTTGCCAGCCAAAAAACTGTCAGAATTTTCCAACCGATCCCTTTTTAACAGAAAGTGCAGAGAATTGTATTTTTGTCCACATCACGTACACATGTACTGTTTCTGTTTCAGTTTTTAGCTCTGTATCTCTGTTCATAATCTGACAGCAGAAAAAAAAAGAGTACAGAACATTTTGCTAGTAGAGTAAAGTGTTCGCTTGAATATGAATATGTTCATATATGTCAGAACTGCAGAGACATTATTGTTCACATTACACACTCTGGTGGCCTGGATACGTTTGACACATTTGGCCTAAAGGAGGAAGTAATGGTTCTTTTCTCACAGATGGTCACTTAGATGACAAGCAAGTGTGGATACCTTCCGCAATATCCCCGCAATCTTCAGTCATCAGGTCTATTTGTGTGGCTCTCTGCCAGCCTATTGAGCGAGATGTAATGAAATTCTAGGAGAATCTGCATCGATTGTTGCCTGAGACTGCAGGGGGAAAACTCCTTCCTTCAATACTGCCTCAGAGGAGAGGACAGGGTCACACAACTGCAGTTACACCGGGGTTGCCTGTGTGTGTGTCTCAATTTGTGAGTGTGCGCAGTCGTGTCTATGCCAGCTAAGGAAGTATTGAGGCACAGTTCCAGTCACAAGTTTGTTCCCAGTGGATATCAGGCAACACTGATAAGGTGCAGCTAAAGAAGGTTTCGTTTACACTGAGTAAGCACGATACATGAAAATAAGTGGAACATAATTATTCAACCTTTATGACACCTAGAAAAGACAACACTTGTAACTGTGCTCACTTATGCTGAACATTGCAAATTAAGATGCCTTAAAATGTTAATTGTTGATTGCAGTTGAACTGTCAGTTGATATGTAAGCACTGAGGCTGAAGAGTAAGAGATGAAAGTTCAAATGTCAGTTGAACTGTAGTTGTTGTATTGTAGACATTAAATGACCATTTTGTGCATAAAAAGCTAGAAACAGTCCAAGTTGAGCATCGTTGAATCAGATCACACCCATATACTTCTGAACCATCTGACTGGTTCAAGGGAGTGCACTCTGAGGAAAATCACCTTGCTACTACTAAAATTGAACTGGCAACTAATTATTTCAAGATCTAACAAGGCAGTGAACACATTAACTCATTAATTACATAATATTGAATTAGACTGAAAATCAATTAGTCACAGGATGGGAAGACAGACAGAAGGTTTCCAGAAGAAATCTATCCACTGAATGGGTAGCTGGCTCATCAGGTGTGTATTAAATTAAATTCATAAAATCCATTAACTATTTCATTAATGTATGTTCCCAGACTGTAACATCATATCACTAGAGCTCATCAACACTATATCTCTCTCCTGTAAAGTTCATCTCAATCTTAATGGATGTTAGTCTTTAAATATATGTTTTGTACATGCATGCCTGGCTGGTGTGTGTTTGTACCATGCGAGTGGTGAAGTGGGCTGGAACAGGTGACTGGTTTGACAGGTGCAGGGTTTTCGTACTGTCTGTCAGAACCCGGATTTTGCCAAAGTCCATCTGTGGGCTCTGAACATGAACTATTGGTCCCTGGCCAATACATGACAAGACCACCTCCTGGAAGAGAACAGAACAGAACAGAGGACAGAATTAACTGATTTAAAGAAAAACAACTATGCCTGTATTCAGACAAAAAACAATTACACCCACATGCAAACAGTATTCAACCTATAACAGCACAGATATCCACACTCAGAAGCACACTCAGACAGATTTCCACTGACCAAAGGCGGCTTAACACTGCCAAACACAGCAATGCGTAGAGTGTGACTCAGCCTTCCAACGGCCTTCGCAAGCAGACACACAGGGAGCTCCTCTGAACTGCGAGGAAGAATCACTCCTCTGGGTATGGGACTACCACAGCGTAGTGATGGACTCTCCTCACGTTCCTGAAAAAAGTGGCACCGACACAAAGGACTTTTGTTAATGCAGGCATACAGACATAGCATCTATTGTACGTAAAGATTTACAACCGTAAGATGGATGGTCTTGGAATGAATGACATTTAACAGTTGATAGTGATTTCCCCGCCATACTCCCCATTTAAAGATCCCTTCTGAATGTTACAGGTAAAAATGTAAAGTGCTGCAAAAGCTAAAATAAGGCTTTAGCATTCTGACTTTGTCAAATCAAGTGGATATCTTTGAAGGTTACTGTGTCTTTAGTACGATAAACAAGATTAGTTAATAAGAGATATGTTAATGAGTGATCTCTGCAGCAAAAGGCCGCAGATTGAAATCGAACCCAGGCTGCTGCGTTAAGGAGTCAGCCTACATGGGGCACGCACTCTACCAGCTTAGCTACTGTGCGCCCTCAGGTTATTGTTCAGTTCATCTGAATGTTAGTTTGTCTTGTTTTTCTTTAACATGTTTGAAATAAATATAAAAAAAGCCAAAAACAAATATGCATGTGCTGACCTTTACAGATTTTGTGCTTGCTTAGCTCACTATTCTATGAGTACCCTGTCACATACAGTAAACACACTCAAATAAATCCTTTATTGCAGTGATGTACTTAACCTGGTCAAGCACGCCATAGAAGGCAGGCAGAGAGCTGGAGTTGATCAGCCGCACTTTTTGTTCATATGGGTTATTGAGGAAACACCTTTTAAAGTCCAACACTGGAGTCTCCAGCACAATATCAGGAACAACACACCTATTGACAAAGAGAAATTAGGATGGGAGAAGAACAGAAAAAGTAACAGTAATTGCATTGCATCACGCCAAAACTGCAGTCTATTAATTACAACAGATTCATAAATGTACAATGACAGTGATTGCCGTGAGGAAGTCAGATACCATTGCCCAATTCTGAGCGATGGCGCAGGTGACGTTCGAATGTATTATTATGCAAATGAGGTGCTGAATATTTAACACGTAGTCCACTGATTTGTCGACACCTGTATGGAAGTTCAATGGACCACATTCACAGCTTGTCAAAGCATCAGCGACAGCCAGAAGCAAAGCAGAGGTTACTGCCAGAAAAAGGCCCCTTACTTTAAGAGAAGGGTGATAGGAGAGTCTGTAAAAAACTTAATGAACCTCTTCTGATTTTAACCTTCTTGTGACAGAGTTGTAACACAACTTACGTCAAAACATTTTCATGTTTAACACTCAGTTTAAGAAGAGATTCCATCTTACTAGGGGAGATGGATGGTGATTCATTTTTTCCATTCATTCAAGATCAAACAGTGTTACAGGACAACTGACCCAATAAGATGTTTACGGCCTTCATGAGCGATGTATGTATATTAAAGAGTGTTTTATGTCTGACCTGGCATGGATAGGCAGAGTCATGATCTCCTCCCCGACACCCTCAACATCCACCACCAGTGCCAGCCGGTATCTCCTGACTGTGTTGGAGCACAGCGTCACCTGTACATGTAATACACATATACATACATACACACATACAGTATGAGACCAGGGTTCAAATGATGCAGTGAGTATTACTCGCATCAACAGCTGCACACATGATTTCAGTCGGTAGTTTGGAAATATGAAGCAGGAGCCAGGAGACAGTTAGCTTAGTATAGCTTAGCATTAAAACTGGAGACGGGGGTAAACAACTAGCCTGGCTCTGTCTAAAGGTAACAAATTCTACCAGTATCGCAAACGTTCCCGGATACAAGACTTCGTGAGGTCACTGCATTCAGACAAAAAAATGATGTGCTTTAGAAGTTCTGGTAGGGATTTTGTTTGCTTTGGACAGAGTCAGGTTAGCTTCCCCCTATTTAGAGTCTTTGCACTAAACTAACTTAATCAACTCCAGGCTGTAGCTCTATACAATACAGAAACTCTCATCCAACCTCCTTTACAATCTACCCTTTATGATGCAATGCTTATCTCTTTAATAACTACAGTACATGAATTAGGCTGAAAATATGGCCACATTTCTACAAAAACATACAGCCTAGAACAGTTCTGGAAAACATGTTTACAAAGACTTGTAATCCTATTAGGACAGCAACATTTATTTAAATGGGCTTTCTTCCATTTGTCAATTTACTGTACCTTTATAGGGACATCGCACATGGAACGCACAGTGCCCGCAGCAGGGCTGATAGTGAACTCAGCAGGCCGTGCATGAAGGTCTCTAGCAGCACTGTCTTGCCAAGTGTTCCTGGAAAAGTCAGACACCTGTGTACAAGTCACACTCGGAGACCCTAACCCGTCTCCCAGTACACGCAGGGCAAAGGTCATAGGCACGTAGGAGGTGTTGAAGAGGGAACAAATTAATGTTGCTGGGAAACCTGCACAGAAAGAATGCCGGGATGAGAAGAGGAGAAAATGTTAAGATGAACAAATGAGAACATAAAGAGGAGGCTGGCATCAAATAATTATTTTCTGAA
>NW_023339762.1:4977712-4983357 GCF_004916995.1 Morone saxatilis | reverse complement strand
ATATAGAATGTAATATAGGTTACGTAGCACCTTCAAAATCAATAAGCGCAAGAAAAATAACTAAGTAACTCAGTAAGTAACTCACCAAAGGCTACATCTCCAAAATTAAACTCTGAAACATTGAAGTGGAATGTGGGACCAATGACACAACCCCTGAAAGAGAACACAAAGACATGAGCCACTGGAAACCTTGGAAAGAACAACAGCAAGTTGAAGGTTTACTGTGAATGTAGTGAAAGCTGACTACTTGGTATTATGATTAGTAATACTACCACCACTTTTGAGGCTGAGTATTTAATATTTGCTTAGATAAATCTGAATGTTCAGCTACAATCTGAGTGACTATACTCCCTAAATTCACCTGAAGGTCAGGGTAAGGGGTTCAGGCTGTCCCCTAACAGTCAGCAGCAGGTCCTCAGAGAAAGTTCCTAAGATGCGACTGTGGAAGGTGACTTCCACAATCTGGCAGGCCCCGGGGGGAACAACACCTTCCTCGGGACTGAAGGAGAAACAGCGTCCGAAAGTGGTGTCAGGGCTTGACAGTGTGAAAGGGGCATCAATCAGCCCTTTGTTGGACAGCTGCACCTGGACAAAAGGAAGGATCCATTAGTACAAAACTCAAGTCATGTTTTTCTTGCATGAACGCTAATCATAAGGTAATATGCATGTACTGCATTTATGTTTTGTGACATTATCCACTTGGATTCTGTTTTAGAAGAAAAAGAACAATGCAAACAGTGCTCTTTGAACTGTTTAGTTAGTTTAGACTTAAAGTTCAGTCTTATTTACAAGAACAGACATCCAACAAGGATGTAAACACCAAATGTAACTTCAGTAAATTGTTCATACTTATAACACATCTATTGTCACTGACAGATATAAAATAATGCCAATATTACATTTATGCACAACTATTGGCATAACTGTTAATACATACTTCAGTTTTGCCAAACTGTATAAAACAAGTGTCTTGCCTGACTAGGTGGGGTACAAGATATGTGGACAGAATAACAAAGAAAACAATAACAACAGAATATCACAGACTGACAGTCTCGCTGCATTATAATCTTCACAAAGGTGGAAAATGTATTGCATTGCTATTACGTTGCATTACATTTCACAGCCATTCAACCACTGTATACTTGACTGTGACATGGGTTGTTTATCATTTCTATAATTATATCTTTTTAGCAGCCTAAACTAGATGACACTAGACTAGATGTGATAAAAGGTAGGGAGAATATGCCACACACAAGCACTTAAATGAAGCACAACTTCAGTCAGGAAGACCGTTCTGTTGTATATAGGCCTGTAGTTCATTTCTCCTTCCATCCATCCTGCATTCATTCCTCACACGCATTCTCACGCATAATTTCCTTGCTGTCATTATCAGGGTCTGCTAATTGTTTTAATCAGCTGGTCTCACACCTGCGTCGTTAACCTATCCAGTTTGAGTCATAAACTGTAAACATCAAGTTCACCACATTAGCAGCATGGGACACAACTGTTCACTTGGCTTAACCTTTCTTACCTGAAAGCAGTCTTTGTCACCAATGAATACTTCTTTCATGTTCATCAAGTTAGTATTGAGCTGGAGTTCAGGTCCCATGCCCTCACCCCTTATTGTGAGAGGTAAATGAGATTCACGGCCTGAGTGCAGACACAGACAGACAGAAAGAGTCCTAACAAAGTTAAAGACAGAGAAACCAAAAATATATATATATATATATATATATTGTAGGGTCAGGGCAAACAAAACAAGAAGATAGGAGATGTAACAACATAACTATATAGAAGGTGACAGTTAAATGTATAGAGATATTAAACTGTCGGTATTGAAGATATCTAACACTGATTTTATGGAGTCTACATTGGCTTTGCTGCAGCCTCTTTCTACTTCTCTCTGTGTGAACTTAATAAAGAGCATGAAAGGTCTATGCTTCAGTTTTGCTTAGTAAGCTTCTGAAGAGCTTTACAAAGTGAAGAATCAGGGTACAGTAGTCTGCAGGGTGGCTGTCATTGACCTAGACTGGTCAGGTCGTCACTTGCCTCAGAAAACATGGAAATGAATGTAAATCTTGTCTCCGGCTCATAAGGCACACGTGACAGCCACATGCAAATTTCCCAACAACCTTTTACTACCACTGGGCTAAGATGAATATATTGGGACCTCATGACTGCATGGTCATTATGAAAATTAGATCAAGTGGCAATGAGACGTCCAGTGGTGAAAGCATTTAGGCAGATTTAGGGGTTCTTCAACTGGCGGTGCTTCAACCAAGTTTGATTGTGGATATCATACACTGAAGGAGAAGGGGAACATAAAAGAGACATAGCTGAGAGGAGCAGTTGTCCTCTGACAATAAACAAACAGACAGACACGGTTTGCTACCCAGACTTCTCTGACTAACATTTGTCTGCAGCAACCCACTGAGGGAAGGAGAATCTTTTATGAGAAAGCTAAAGCTATTGATTTACAGCAGGAGTGTACAGTCTGCTTGAAGTTGTTAAAACAATCAATTCCAAGGTGTTGTAGAACAAACAAAAGAAAAGAGTTATCCTTTGGTTCTAAGAGGGTTTTGGTTCAACACACAAGCTATACTTTGAGTTAAGCCTCGCTATACAATTGCTGTGAATGGAAGCCTTAATACACAAATTAGGTTGGCCTTCAACCTAACCTGCATTTGTCATGACTGCAAATGTAGTATGGATTATGTATACAAGCATGTCTGCATGTCTGTACATTGCAGAAAAAATATGGTTGTTCATGCTGCTAGTGTTAAACTGTCCAACCGTTGGCAATCCCACAGAAAGTCATGACGTCATAGCTTCTGTAATTCAATGCCATCTCTCAGTCAGGATTTCTTTCAGTGGTCTTTTTGAAAAAAATGGTGTCTTCCTGGGGTTTACTTTCCATATTCTAAGACAACTTTGTGAGCACAGAAAAAACTACAGCTCCCATTGGGGGACTTTTGGGGCCTTTTTGCCTTTATTATATAGGACAGCTCAAGATGGACAGGACATGGGAAAAGAGAAAGTTGATGACACTGCTAATGGGCAACAGGTCAGACTACACCCATGGCTTGCAGCAAGGACTCAGTTACATGTTACATGTACTCTTGTTACATGGGGCACCATCTCTACCAGGTGAGCTGCCAGGGCACCCCTAAATGGGTGTTGTATTTGTAAGATGGGCACTGACCTGTGACATCACAATGTATGGTTTGCTGGTACAGTTTGGCCTCCTCAGGCTTGAAGACAATGATGAACTGTGCTGTGGTGTTGGGCCATATTTCACCCTCCTGAGCCATGTCACGTAAAGACAAGAAGAAAAACAATTGGTTATTTTACTTTAAGGATATACAGCAGACATCCACACACATTGTAAATGCATATTCTCTCACACAGAAAAATAGATGAGTTTGAGGATCATAAGATGTTTGTTTAAGATGGACGTTTTTTATATGGAAGTCTAACTGCAATCATTTCTGTGTAGAAAACGGTGTGGGAGTTGACTGGTTCTTCTGTCTGCCTCCACTCTGCATGCTGTCCTACTAATACCTGTGTGTGACTGTGTGTGACTGTGTGTGTAGACTGCTGACCATTTCTCTCAAATACCCTCTCAAAGTTTGGGTTGTGACTGGCCTAAAGCCTGTTTGCTCTCTCTCCCCACACTTTATGTCTCCCCTCCCTGCCTTTGGCCAGGGAACCTGGCTGAGTTGAGCAGAGGAGACACTGGCAGAAAAAAGGGAAGGTGGTGTCACAACAGGTCAGGCTACCTGAAGGTCCCTGGGCAGAAAGAGCCCAGTCTGTGACCCTCCTGTCACTGAGGAGTCAGACAGGATTTAGATGTAAACCACAGAGCAGAATCTTAACTCTTTGCAACAGATCTAATCACAGATCTAATCTTTTGGGGGGATCCACAACAGATCCTCATTTCTGTCCTTACAGTCGAAGGTGGCATAGCATGTAGTGTCCTTCAACGTAAGAACCCAACCTGCTCAAGTGTCTTTGGCTACTGATTCCCTGCACCATGAAAGTTATTAACTCTGCAGCATAGTCTCAAAAAAGAGACAACCGAGACTGCGAATCCATGGGTTGGATGTGGACCAACAATTAGTTGGTCGAGAGATACTGGGCAAAATATAGCACAGACACACACAAACACACCGCTGGTTCCACAGTTATGCAGCTGTGTGAGAGGGCCAGGATGTGGTCCTTCACAGCCTGACTTCTGCGTTCCTGCAGGGCTCTGGACAGCAGCGGGTGGCTATGGATCGCTGTCGGGTTGGACTCACACTGAAAAAGCAACTGCTCCTTCTCCTCCTGCTGGAGCACTGAGCTCTCCCTGGAGGAAGGGAGGAAGGGAGGAAGGGAGGGAAGGTGAAAGGGAAAAAAAAAAATAAAACGAAAAACAAGGAGGGTCAGAGAGAAGAACAAGGAGTTGCTGACAGAAAGGAAGTGATGGACATGAGCTATTTCTGGCAACGCATGCTGTGGTAAAGACAGAAAAACACAGCAGGTAATTTGACGTGCTACATGTGCACAGTGAGAGTGAGAGGGGACGCTTATACAGCCTTTACCTTCTAAAAAAAGAATCTTATCAAAACCACAGTCCTGCATATTCTGAGTCAAATCATTTTGGTTTGTGCATACATACATACCTCAATAAGCTCAGGGCCTCCTCTTTCAGGCTGGGCCACGTCGTCCAACAGTACTGGAGAGTGATATCACTCGTGTTGGTGAGTGACACTGTATGTGCGGTGGCCAGGGAAATGTAAGTCTTCTTCAGTAGGACAGGATCAGGCTCAAGATGGACGTTCAGTTCCTCACAAGTCCCATACAAGCTGATGTACACATCTTCGCCTGGGTGGAAGACATGTAGAACAAGCAGACACTGTGGAGACTGAGGAGACACTGTTTTCTTCATATATTTCAACCATCCAAAGATCAGTCAACACACAATCCATTAATGCAGTTACCAGTAAAGGAAGAATCTGTGTTGAAATAGTGAGATTTCCTTTTTTTCATATTTGTTGAGATAACAGACATATTGTTATTAATATATTTGCATGGGGACAGATTTCACTTGGGGCACTTATTCCACTTTTAATTTAACTTTTTTAAAGTGGAAAGCTTTTTGCAGTGTATGTATTTATACTTCAGCAACAGACAATCTATGTCAGTGATTCTCAGACTTTATTAACCGTGTACCACCTCTCCAAGTACCACCATTATGACCGATGACAGTAGCATAGGCCAGGTTTATTACTATTTATTATTACTTAGGAAGATTATTGCTAACTGTTGTTGAGTCCTGAACAGAACTATAATATTGTCTATTCGTGTATAGCAAAGTAAGGATTATTTAATGCATGTAAATGTAAGCTTTGTAAATAATAAAATCCTGCACTGAACTGATGCAGGTATGTAGCTATAGTTCATATATTATGAAGCAGACATTAAAAAGATAAAAGACATATAGAGGCTTCAGGAAAACAGACCCTGCTCCCTCATCTAGACATGATGTCTAAATCTTCCCTTCATTGTCATAAATAGGATGTGAGTAGGGGTGTTCAGGCTGGTGGCCTTTGTGCCTATTTTATGCAAAATGTGCATGCCTGGTGATTTAGTTGACACGTTCC
>NW_023339762.1:4973228-4977705 GCF_004916995.1 Morone saxatilis | reverse complement strand
CCAAAGTGGGAGCCATTAACCCACAGACTTTAATGTAGCAGTAGTGTGATTTTGTGTGACAACTTATCTATAAAAGTCTGAGAAGTCCAACACTCGTCTTCGTGACTGTTTTGTCCTTTCTCTTTGCCTTAAAAGGGCTCAGATATATATATATACTACGTTTTTTTTTACTGATTATTAACAAGCAAGTTGACTGGGCTAGTTCCTTAATTAAACATTGACCTCAAGGCTGTAGTTGCATCGGGGGGGGGGGGGGGGGTGCACACTTACACACTGATATACTGTACACACATTTACTCAATGGGGTGTTGACCAGCACAACAACATTGTATCCAGTGAGCAGCCACTGCTGTTCCTCTGGGAGTCTCAGGCCTAATGTGGGCAGTGGACAGAGCAGAACTCACAGTGGAGTCAAGGACATACTGCAAAGTGTAGCTTTGAAAGACTGGATCTGGATCAAAAGGAGTCTCGCAGAGAGATTAAAATGGCTCTCAAAATATCCCGGAAACCTGGCATCCAAAACAACTGACTTTATTATGCTGCCAAGGCTCTTTTGAGTTGAAGTAATGTGAAATACATCATGCTGAAATACATATGAAGGACAGGAGGTAAATATGACTTCCTAGCACAACACAATATGATTTAAATAACCACAAAAGACAAAGCCCTTAATGGTTAATGGACATCTATTGACTCTCTGTGGTAGTAACAGGGTGCCAGCATCACAGTAAGCGTACATCCAACAGTGGCAGAAAGCTACAATAACCAGTAGCAAAAATAAGATGCAAAACAAGGTTTTGTTTAAAGCCACAAAGAACAAGGCATCATGTAAATTTAGTAGAGTGTTTGTTTACATTCAAATCAGGACAGGAGCTTTAGTCTGTAGAAACACACTGCTTATTCTGAGATTATTTATATTTGTATACCTTCAGAGGTTATATTTTTCAAACAAGGACAAACGTCTATATTAAGTCCAACTCAACACACACAGGGAACTCTTTTGGATACAAGCTACAGAATGTCTAAATTCTGATTACTGAGCTCCACAGGTTTCTCCTCTCATGTGTTTCTGGTTGTTGATCATTTCTTTGATATGACATTTCCCTAGTGTGGATGGTAACAAGATACCTTGATCAATTAAAAAAGAAATGAAATCAAACTGGAATCAGAGAGACATGGAGGGTTTTCTCATTCCCAAGCAGTGAAACTCAATGAGTCTAATGGGTATTTCATTTTGATGATGTTGTTGTACTTTCCAAAGCTTGTCTCTAGCCAAAACAATCACAGAGACTACCCATTAACTACTTTATGCTTCTAATTTGGAGTGAAAGGAAAGAGTTACAAGTGCTCTAGGAATGCAGATTTATTCAACAAATGATTGGGAGGGTTGATGATTCATTGCTCCGCAGGATGGTGAATGGACTCTGCTCTTGGCTGAGGATTAGAAACTAGATTTTGAGATCTGAAATGGCATTAGTGCACAAATGTGAGTCCAACAATGATTAAATAAACAAGGACACAAAGCTCCCAAAACAAGACACAGCACATATTATCGAGTTGCATTACGGCAGTGGCAGCAGGTTCAGGGCTGCAGTTCCACTCCAACTTATGGCTTGATAACCAACAAGACTTTCTTCTCCATGTAGAAACGTCAGGCAATGAGGGTTTTTATAGCTACTGTTAGTGTTGCTTATAGCTACTGAAATAAATTACAAATACATTTATTAGCTCTTTACAAGCTAACATTTGGTGTTTTACCACCACATGCTGGATTGTATTTCTATTCAAGTAATTAAGAGCCTTGTGGCAGAATGGTGTTTCATTATGGTTGTTTCTTTTATTTTAACTAACAAGTGACAGCTAACAATGTGAACCTCATGCATGCACATGAAAAACATGCACACAAATAAACTAGCAGCTTATTTATTGATTTGTTTGTTTGTGGTTGTTTGGGGAACAAAAAGTAAAAGTAACTTTTAAAAAGGTGGGATAAGAAAATCATGAACGTGATTCTAATCCAATCAGCAAATAAATCCTCACAGTCTGTTATCTTTGTGTGAGTGCTGAAAAAGCACACAGCCATGGCCCCTTTAAATGGGAAACAAACAAAGTGGATTGGACCAAGCCACACAACACATCCCAGCCATTCTCTATTTTAGCTGTGCAGCAGCAACTTGTGTTGGTCAGACTCAAAATGATGCTTTATGTATACGCATTATGGGTTTGCCTAAAAAAAATAAAAAAAACTGAATTGCAAAAATTGACAAAAACTGCAACTGTAACTGTTAGTGCTCATGAGAATCTGCACACCATCAAACAAAAAACAAGAGAAAGGGAATCAGACAAACAAGAGATGGTTCCAAAGAAAGAGAGGAGTAAGACTCAGTGATGAATCAACCAAAGCACTGTGTTTCCTGGAGATTTATCTTCCACAATAATAAGCAAATGTGTTGCATTTTCATAAGATAAGCCACCCCATTAGGTTCCAAGTCCTGCTCAATGCTGCCCGCATAGAAGAGCTTTTAATCCATCTCTGCCTGCGTTTGAACACGAGTGAGCCGATGTGATTAATTGGGACCTGAGATACCTCTTTTCTGAGTAACATGAGTCTCCGCAGTAGAAAAACTCTCCCAGCGTGACTTATTTAGCTTTTAGATCCATCGACAACAAACTGACCCCAGTTCTGGTTAAAGGAAAAAACAAACTAAACCTGTGAAGAATGAGGGCTGGTTAAATCTATACAATGACCATACGTGCCCTAAAGTAAAAACACATTAGAATTCAAGGAGTGCTCAAGTTTGCTTCCAACACACTAACTATCAATGAGATTTCTATCGTGTACCCAGAGGCAGAAAGAGGGAATACAAAAAAGCCTGAAAGAGTTCCACAGGAAGGCCAGGTCTTCTACCAAGCTGTGAGATATCATCGGATGGAGAAGAGAGAAAAGAAAACATAAAGGATGAGTGATAGAAGGAAATAATGGAGAGAGAAAGAAGAGTTGGGGAATGCAGAGAGAAAAGCAATTATCTCCCAGCATGCGGATGCTATGACAGCAGCTGACAGGCAGGGAGAGCTGCAGCTCATTGCTAAGCTTTCATCATCACTGTCCACCAACCCATGTTCCCCCCGCTCGCTTTCTCTTCCCATAATTTCTCTATGTACACTGCGAGAGAACTTCTGAACCCCTTCCGCTACCTTTGATTGCAGCACAAACAGCAGCTCTGCAGTATGTGCGTGGACACACATGCTTGGACTTACGTTTTGGGCCGTGTGTGTTTGTTTATGTGCAGCTGCTTCCTGTTCGTTTGTGTGTGTCCTGCTTTTGTAAAAGGCTGCTGTGCTCAAGTCCCCTCGGCGCAATCGCCCTGTCAAAGCAGATGCCTCAGCACTCCCTAAGAGCTGTCCGTCTTTTCATTTAAATCAGCAGCAGTGACAGAGGAGAGGGGTGTGTGTGTGTGTGTGTGATGGAGGGAGGGAGGGTTGTTGGAGCAGCACACAGACTCCACTCACTTTTGAGACAGAGCAAGACATTTCTAACACACCATGATGGAAAACAAGCAAGCTGAGCAAACTATTATTTTTCAAAGCTGCACTGGCTTTAACTGACAAATACAGATGCAGTGTGTATGCTGTGTTAACTACTCTGGTGTTCATGCAAATTGAAATGCAACACACATGCAGGCTACGTCAGCCAGCTTATGCTGAAGTCTCCAATGGCCCCTCAGCAGAGCAAAGCCTTTTGCTGCATGCTGACCTGAAACATACATGAGCGCGAGGGAGACAGGGAAAGGTGCTAAATTAAAAATGATAGTCTCTTGATGGGCTGTAAGTGGTGTTCTGGACCTGGGCTGGCCCTCCCATTATAAAAGCTTAATGCCACTGAGCGCCACTCCTTCAGCAGACCCGCCTGTTTACGTAGCCACACAGAACCTCTGCTCTTTTAAAGTCACACACACAGGTAAAAAATAATGAACCCTTTCACAATACACAAAAAAGGATTTTTTTTCTAGAGATCCTGAGGTTTTTTACTCAAACAATAATCATCAAAGAGCTACACATAAGGTCTCCCTCTGCTCTGGCATCAAAATAAATCAAACGACAAACTAAAAATGGATGAATATTAATCCAAAGCCAGAACAGTTCAGCTCTTATCCGCCATTATCCAATCATAAACAGGCAGGAGTACTACTGATGACAGAATGATTGTCGTGTCAGCATGCTACTGAATTTTCCCTCACATACACACACACTCAAACATACGACGGAGTATTAGGGCCAGACTAAGAGAAAAAAATATTTTTTTTGGGGGGGGATTACAAGAATAAAGTCGTAACATTACGAGAATAAAGTAGTAATTTTATGAGAACTGTCAGCCTGTTCGTTCAGCCAGCAAAACTGTTTAAAGACGAAATGATCAATACGTTAGTTTACCTGTTGACTGTATGGTACGACTGAGACAAACAGCGGCTGCTGGGCT
>NW_023339762.1:4964946-4973195 GCF_004916995.1 Morone saxatilis | reverse complement strand
AGATCTTGATAACTCTATCGAAGCCTTTTTCTCATTAAAACTACTTTTTTGTGTATTATTATTACATTATTCTTGTATTATTACAACTTTATTCTCGTAATTTCTCCGCCATACAAACACACACGGTGCTTCTCTGTAAAAATGGGGGTAAGGCATGGTAGAATATCCACCCAGGTGATGCATAGCTAACAAGAGTGAACTCAACTCCTTTATTCTGCATGGTGCACAGCTGTTACTGCATTTGTTTAACACCATGGGATTCTTCTACTTCTTCATCTTTTAGGGAGCTGTGTAGCTGAAATTAGCTTTAGAGGAGACTTTGATGTGGCTGGCTCGGGTCAGGAGTAAGGCTGATTTGGTTTTGATTGAAGCATCCCCGTGGTTAATCAACCTAGCCAGTCATGTTTGCCATTACTATTTTCAGCTACTAATGTGAGAAAGAAAAAAGTGAGACTTTTCTCATCATAACAAACTACAGTGTACAATTTACTGTACAGAAGTTCTTCATTGAAAAGAAGCCTTCTGTTTCTAAATTAACATTAAATGTTTGCCATCCAGCAAAGCGTTCACTAAATTTATGTAGGATGTTCGAAAACGGGGTTAAAAAACATTTCCAACGTACTAAGCCCCGGTTAAATCATCTCTTCTAATGCACCGATGTTTCCAGCAACTTTTTCCTTTCACCTCTAATTGATCCCCTTGTGTGTCCACAGGAAAAGTCAAAAGCTTCCTCATTTTGCCTTTGATGTTACAGAGTCTGGCTAATTGTGCATGCAACCAAGGCAACCCTCAAAAAAATGTGTGACCACTGAGTGTAAAACTACAGTACGGTACAAGTGTGGGCAGAGCCCAGGAACTACTCACTGAACACTGTGAGCTAGATGATCACAAATGAGCAGATTTATCACAAAAACATTCATTTGTGGGCACCATGGTAGCTCACCTGGTAGAGCGTGTGCACCATGTACTAAGGCTGAGTCCTTATCATAGTGGTCTGACTGCAGCACAGGATCCCCTCCTCTCTCTTTAGCTGTTTATATCCCCTACTCCAAAACCCCCCCACAAATTTGGAAAGCAATCAGTTGTCATTAAAACAAGCGTTTATCAAGCAATGGTATAATATAAAATACAATTTTTAAGATGAATAAATTAAAAGAACAGAGGACGAATGATTCATTACCACAAGAGATACCTAAACTGTCATTATAGCGTCTGCCATGTTGTCAAAGCAGTGGTAGTCATCTGTTTTTGTGGGCTTTACTATGCAAATAATCGAGCTTTGAGTAGTGATTTGCAAAAGGTGGAGTTAGTCTGTCCAATTCTCAAATCCAACACTGTACTGTGCAGAGACGACCAGAGACAGAGAGATAGTGGTGGGTTAGTGAATGCCCATTAAGATGTATTTTTAAAGAAATCGGAGCTGAGACAGAGGAGAGGCAAGATAACAGGCCCTGAGGGAATGCTGCACTGAGCAGTAAATACAATACGTCACAGCCACCATGGTCGAAATCCCCACTCTGTTCACAGCCCAACTCTCTAAAGAATTGTCGATTCTCCTCTCATTACCATTACCTGTTACACACACACACACACACACACAGCTCCCACGAACCTTGTTAGTATCTACTCATCACCTACATCCAAGGTTAAAGTATCTTTCAAACTCCAAAACCAGCCACATTCATAGGAGTACATACAGTCGTACACACAACATACTGGGTTTAAATCCAGCAGCAAAAAAAGAAACACAATCAGAAAGGAGACAATGCAGAGTTAATAGGACCAGCACTGCAAATCTATTGGTGCTGGGATGCTACAAATAGGTCTGTGGATGGAAAACACTGATAAGGGCTGCATATGTGGCCCTGACACTGTGAAACACAAACACTGCTATAATATTAATGCTTATGAATAATTATTAATAATAATATTTAAAGTACAGAATGAAATAAACTGGCTTCTTATCTAAAGAAAGTGAATGCCGGTGTTATCATCAAACTCTGAACTGCAGTGAGAAAATGACAGTTGCCCCGTTCTGCTTCAGGGTCACCGTTGCTGCAGAAAGAGAATCTCATTATGGCGTTTACCTCAGTGATTATAGTAAACACATTCATCCTTTTAGTTCCACCCCATTTGACACTGCTGATTATGCAAACTCTTTTTGTGTAGACTTCTGTAGAAAATCTTTGCTCCCATCTGTGTGTATGTTTGTTGTTTGTGCATGTGTGTGCCAGACTGTAACAGATAATGAGACAATGTACTTTGTTGAGGTGAGACCTCTCTCTGTTCTTTTATAGTAAGAAGTCTCACTGTGTGGGTTCCTGTTTGCTTGTCCATATTTTTATGTTACCAAAGAAGATTATAATTATATTGATACAAATGTCAGGTTTGGATTAAATCTGTGTATGATTGACACTAGCTTTATGAGAAGTTGTGGTCATAACCTTCTTTTAGTTTCCTTGTGATTTCTTATTTGTGGCACAAGCTTGCTCACAGTTTTGTTTGTTGTTTGACATTTTCTCACCAGTGTGGTAGTGCAGAAGCAGGTCCTGGCTGTGGTCTCCTATGGTCATGGGGTTGAAATTCACAGTCACCTGCATGCTCTCGCCTACACCAAGAGTCCCAGAGGAGGGCGTCACTGAGAAAGGCCTGGAATAAAATACAGTAGAAAAGAATTTCACAAGGTGGAAGAACAGACGTTGAACAGTTTTCACAATTAAAAAAAGAAATAAACATTATGTATGCAAAAGAAAAGGCAAAACTGTTTTTTCAAGGAAACAGACAAAATGAAAAAATAAATAACTAGCAAACAACAACAAACAATCATAGGCAATGTGTGTGTATCTCTGAAATGAGTGATCTGGGTGACATAAGGGTGCCCTAGGAAGATGATCATCCACACATCAGATAACACTGGATGACTGCAGGAGGATCTTGGATAGGACATCAAAAATATAGAAAGTGTTGCAGGTGAGTTTTTACATTTATATTACAAGCATAATCAATCAACCGATGGACACTTCGATGAGATTATGTCTTTAGACAGACAGACGGATGAAGCCTGTGTGCCACCTTGAATCATGATCATGATTTGAATCAGGCCATGCACATATTGATGAGAAGTCTATATTTGATGATAATGGAGCAAAACCCAGAACAAGAGGCAGCTTTAAGCAGCAGTCCCTGGCCACATCTGGTCACGTTTCATACCAAAGTCTAAAAAAGACATCACTTACATGATTTGAGTTACGTGCTTGCTGTACCTCCCAAAAAACTGAACCACTGAAAACTCCTCTTCTACCCTCCGCAAGCACACTGGAGCACACAGGGCTGATGATTTGCCACAATCGGGGCACAGAGCAAACCAGCCTGCCAGCCAAAATACTTCTGCACCTGAGCCAATATACGTACAGACTGACCAACTAAGGGGGCAGTGGAAGAGTGACGGCTTTGGCGAATACAGCAAAGCTGGGAGGGATGTTAGCGGGCAGGTGGCCTCCATCTGCACCAAGACAGTGGCCCCATCGTTGGTGTAGGACTGAAGAAGTAGGGTTACCCGCCCAATAGTATAACTGGAAATATGGTAAAGCCATATCACCCACTGATCTAGGTCTTTTTAAAAATTCCAATACGAGGTGGTTTCTTACTCCAAATAATGAAATAATCTTATGTTCAATAAAACTTTTAATTGTAATCAATAGTCATTACTGTAAATGTTAATATAATATGTACCTCTCACCAAGTCCAGTAATATAGTTCTTGAAAAGGTTTTTAAGCAAAATGTTTGCTGTCAAGTTGTGATTCTGGGTTAATGCACTGACGAATAAATGTTTATACACTGACAACTGTGAGTTTATTTACTGGGTATTTCATACCGGCCTTTGAGAATGAATCTATCTGCTACAGAGTCAACCATAATACTCTCACCTCTGTGTGTGAAGCGTGAACCTGGCCTTGCTGTTTCCTATGTTGCGGACTAGGTGAGTCTTCTCTGTGGAGGCTTTCACAGGACAGGCGGGGATATGGAACTCATCACGAAAGTCAAGAATGGCACGCGGCCCGATGGCACGGATCGGGACCTCAAACCGTTCTCTCTCTGTCACAAAAACCAGTCTGTGGTGGTAGTCCTGTGGACACAATGAAAAAAATGTGTTAAACACTCAAGCTCCATATATTATTGAAATATCCAGCATGTGTTAATTAGCCTTAAACACAAAGTAAAGCTGAGGCTGATCAGAACGTCATCAGTTTTTGGTAATAAATCAGTAGTATGTGAGTATTTAACCTCATGGAAGAGCTATAACATCAGTGGATCACCAAAGCCATTAGGGTTCATCGTATGGGGACCATGAATTTTTAAACCAAATTTCTCAGCAATCAATACAATAGTTGTTAAGATATTTCAGATATTTTCATATCAAACTGTGGAGCACTGCAAGCAAGACTAAAAACATGTGAGGACAACTGTAAAACAGCCATGACACACGAGGGATTATGTCACCTTTAATATAATGTTGCTACATTTAATGCTGACCTTTGCTTATCACCTTTCACTTCCACCCACAGTATCAGTAAAAGAGACAACAAAAGGAAGTGCTGGTGTAACCTAATGCCTGACCCTTAACCTTGTGACTCTGACTCAGCCATAGCCATGTGCACAAAATCTGAATGGAAAGTAAGGAGCAAGTAATCATTTATGGCATACTATCTATTTAATCTATGTATTTTGCTGTATTTTTGTCTTCAGTAGGAGTGCTTACTTAAAGTATTTTTTTCTCTAATTTCTCCTCTCCTCTGCTTCCCTACAGGTGTGATTACCGCTTCATCTAATCATCTAATCTAAATTCTATATCAGCCTCTTAAGTGCAGGTTACCTTGATACTTCATTGTGCTTCCTGAATCTAGCCTTCTGTGTGTGATTATTTTATGGAGCAGTTAGAGTCCCTTCTGTCTCCAGTACCTTGTTCTCCTGCGGGGTGAAGGAGACGGTGAAAGTAGCAGACATTCCTGGTGCAACCTTGCTACCTGCACCCTTCGGGCTGTCCACACTGAAATACTCTGAGTCCTGCAGGTCCAGCTTCACTTGTCGTGGAACCTTGACAAATAAAAATTACAGACTTTATAAAACCCCACACAGCAACAAACACACACAAGAGATAAATCAGTCATTATCACTTGAAGGTGTCTTGTACAACTTGCAGTGATAAATCTCTTCCAATCCCCTTGAATGTTTCCAATCATCCCCCCACACACACACATGCTGTAAATCTTTCTTTCCCCTGTTGTCTTTACAGCTGTCCTTCACTGTAACATGGGCTCATGTTATCAGTATAACTATGTTCTTATTCATCACTCATTCACACACCTTGTCATTGTTGAAGAGAAGTAGACGCAACTTGTAGGTCTCTGGTGGAATGAAGTTCTGAAAGACCAGCTCAGATGGGTAGGGCTGTAAAAGCGGCTGATCCATATCCACCAAGGACGACTGTCACACACACACACACACACACACACACACACACACACACACACACACCACACACAACACACACACACCACAAAGTATAAAATAATAACACCAAGTCCAAATGTATTGTCTTTGATAAAAAACACAACATATACAGTACTCATTAGCATGGACCAACATTATGATATGCGATACATAATGTAACACACAGGTAAAGCACGTGGTTTTGCTTTCTTTAAGGAAAAGGAAAAACATAAATAATGATAGGGACATTTCAAGTTATTAATAACATTATCTTATTGTTATTTTTCACAAGGTAAGACATTTTGGGACATAAGCATTATTTCATTATGTGTTTGAATGTGCATTAGATGATCCAGTAGCTGTTAGCCTTGTTTACCAAGAGGACTGGAGGACAGGTGAGAACAGCTGGCACATAAAATGGCAAATTGTTTTGAAACTTTTTGTAAGAATTAAACAAACAAGAAATAATGTGGTAATTAGTGAGCGTTAGAAGTGCTGGTAGGTAGATTTGGTTATCCTCGTTATCCCCTTTTCCAGTCTTCATGTTACAATAAGCTAACCGGCTCTCAAGCTTCATATTGAACAGACAAACTGGAGAGTTCAATCTTCTCATCCAACATCGTCCCGCAGCAAGAAAAGAGAGTAAACATGTTTCACAATATGTCGAACTATTGCTTTAATCTTTTTTTATGGTTTGTATGGAGTGATTTTCATCCAACCTCTATCACTGCATGATTGCCAGTTATAGAGTGAAAAGAATACTCTGCTGTATATTAAAGTGTGCAATTTTTGGTTTTCAGGATGACCTAAAGAGATCCTTTGCTCCCACTTATCACCTGCAGTGGCCCACAGTGGAGGTTACTCATGTTACCATTTGCATATTTGACATGTCAACAAAAACGTTCACAGGGTGAGATGCAAAGCGGGGTCCTAATTATGATGAAGGTGCGTTTATTAATTTTATGGGCATTTCACAAACTTTTGATGGCGTTTTTGCTCGAAGCCAGCGGTTAAATCTCGACTCTAAATGTACAGAGCATTCAGTCACATCGGTCGCCCTCTGCCCATCAATTAGTGCCTGCTGACTAAGGGGAAGCAGCCTGGGTACAATGTACATGACCTTAGCAGAGAACACATGCTCTGTATGCAGAGGATTAATGAGGAAATAGTGACGAGTTTCCTTCCAATGAATCTTTTTATATAGACATATTCATTCATTCATCTATTAGTTCAGTCCAGGCCAGTGTTGTTGAACTAAGTTTGGTAACTGGAGCAATACAATATATTTTATATGATATATTTTTAATATTTGATACAGTGTACCTTATTATATATCCTTGTTGTCTGGACATCTTTTGTAGTGAGGAGACAGGTTGTCAAAATCAAATGTAGGCTTCACTGTATTGTTTGAGTCTCAAATGTTACAGTGGACTCCCCAGGGTTTTCTCATAACGATGAAAGTGAGCAGCTGGAGCTTGTCTGCAGACTTTCATCTTTTGCTATCGGCTGTTGTCACTGTCACAGTTGTCACTGAGGGTGTTGGGCCAGCCTCTAGCATGTACTTCAAGTGCATATATGTATAATAATAATAACATATTTAACCTGTAACCTGTACAGTAGGCCCTGCTAGTGATCAGTGTCTACTGTGACCTTTCACTATCACTGTGTCCTCTGCAAGCATGTGTTTCTGGCTGCTCTCTCACAGGACTCTGGCTGTATTTGGTGGATATTGAAAGCCTAGCAAGTTATTAGGCTACTGAGGTATCACGACATCGACTGGAATTTACTTTGTGATGCGTAGTCACGCTCATGTCGAGCAGTTCCAGGATGCGGGGCGGGTGCACCTCCTTGGTGTTAGCCAAACGCTCCTCTGTAGACTGCAACATCTCCTGGGTGTAAACAGATGGACTCACCTGCAACACACAGTGGTGCAGGCAATTATGTTAACTGCCCTGATAGCCCGCTTCTAGTGTCTTAATTCAGCACTGATGAGGCACCACATCAAACAAGACTGTTAGCACTGATGGAATGGGAGGAAAGATAATGAGCACGAGCGCCGTGGACTGTCACCTCAAAGCTGTCAGCTATGACAAATACGCACGCCTGCATCAACAACATTTACATGAGCTGATTTCATATGCTCAAAGAATGTTAATATTCTCCCCTTCAGTGAGGACTACCTGCAGCTTTCTGTGGTAAATATCCTCTCCACACAATCCTCTGGCACCTCTTTATCAGTGCACCAGAAGCAAAGGAACATCTAACTGCACTTAGCCTATTTCAAGATTAGGTCAGGAAAGGATTCTAGCTTAAAATCAAAATGAATAATGTAGCAAAGGGGGTGTTATTCTATATTCAATATTCAATAGCTGCGAGTTAGTTGTGTATATATAACACATGTTCTATTATTCAGAGACAACAAAGTTGCTCGAGTAACCACTATTCTTAAATGGCCATGAAATAATTTGACCTATCTTTAGATGGTGATTCCTAAAATGATCCTGAAATGTAATATTTGTGTTTTACGTGAAGAAATTCAGACATAAAAGACCACAGAACTGTGAATGGGATATAATGCTTGAACTTTTTTTTTATTATGCTCAGCAATAGACTAAGATTTAGTGTTTGCATTGCACTTCACGTTTGTTATCACGCAGACAATGAACAAAACAAGGTTTGTTATGTAACTAAAAATGAGCTGTCACAAAGCTTGACATCAATATAATCACCTGTAAGCGCAGATAATTAGTTTGATGTG
>NW_023339762.1:4955113-4964929 GCF_004916995.1 Morone saxatilis | reverse complement strand
AAAATCAGGTAAAAGTACTTCTTCTTTTGTCACCAAGCAGGAGCAGCCAAGAAGAGACCACAGGCCTAAAATTGCTGAGCTGAGGTCTTTGCAAGAAAACTCTGCAGTCAGATATTGATTTTTGTTCCCTTTAAGAAGTCAATGTAATTAATAGGACAATCTGTCATTAGAAGCAGCTTCTTTAAAAGAATGGGGCGATATCCAAAACGTGGGTCACAGGAAATGACCCCCCTGTTAATTCATGAGAAACACCTGTTTTCAACGTCAAAGATATCCTCACCTTCCTTGGCTCGTCTTCCTGAAGAACAACTTTATAACTGCGAGGCTGAGACGACTTTCTTTTGGAGGGAAACTGAATGGCTGTCATTTTGGGTCTGTTGTTCTGGAGCAAATTCACCTGCAGAAAAGCAAAAGGACATGGAGGAGAAGAGAAGAAGTGTGAATGGACGGAGCTAGTTAACGTTAAATAATACTCTGCTGTCCGTGGACGTGATGCTAAGGCTAACAGTTATTAGTCAGTAAGTTAACTAACTAAGGTTACGTTTGACGGTGCAACGAGTCCTCAAAGCCCCTTCGCTACATTTGGAGGACAGTTCTTCTAAACTCACTTTAAACTGGACAACTTATATGTGATTTTATACGACTTATAATTAGAAATACACATTATTCTAAGCCCACTCTGACAAAATCCTATAATTATCTCATTGCCGAAGTCCTCAAACAGCCGTCGACTGGCTGTAATGTCGACGTTACAGTGACGTTAGGCTGTAAAACTGGTTAACGTCAACAACTTCCATTCCGTCACTGAACGTTACAGTACATTTAACTGGTGAACATGTTATCTTGTTGTACTTACAAAAAAACACGTTTTACCTCTCCGAAGATGAATAAAAGGCTACATTATACATTATACAATATACATTATATGTTATACATTATACATTATAACGTTACGTTATAACGTTATGTTATCTGAAGCTCTCCGAAATTCACTCAGTAGCGCTCGAGCGCTTCGTTGTGGTATGTTGCCGTGGTAACGCACTCAACAACCTGCCAGTAAACTGTTTCCTGATTGGCCAACGGTTGCTACGTTCACAAAAACTGGCAGATTTGTTTCTTTATTTCATGAGATGATTATATATATGTATATATATGTATATAAAATCTTAATCTGCGAAATAAAGCTGTCAGTTTTCTCTCCCTAATGTTTAATGGAATATAAATATGATCGAAACGTCAACAAATGTTTATTTCTGTTAATAGTTTATGCTTGATTGAACTTATTTGTTGTTCATTTCAAAAAGTATTTTTACAGTTCTTAAAATGAAACTTATTTCAGACTTTGAGTTTGACTTGCAGCTTGTTTTGGCCTGTTTCAGTGAAAAGTAGTTCATTTAGAAAAGTCTTATTTAGTGAAGGTTGACAACGCAGTTACTGTCGGCTATAATCTAAAACACAGCTGAAGAAATAGTCTAGTCTAGTAGCTCACGGTCGAAATAATACACACACACACACACCGCACACAACAACAGTGCTCAGTTGTGTGTTTGTGTGTGTGTGTGTGTGTGTGTGTTCAAGAGGGTCATTATAAGGGCAAGTGAGACTACAAAAGGGATTTGAAAGCCCAGTGAGCATGATGGCAGGGCAGGGATTTCTAATGTAATCTATAACTCACAAAGCCACTTATTTATCCCTCTCTTATCCCTCTGTTCATGACATACACATTTGAACTGATATTTTACAGAGGTTACTAATCCTCCCCAGTAGAGGGACTGATACATATTTTTCAAAGAGTAAGTCAAGGAATATAATTCTTTACTCTGTATTCAGTTTTTTTGTTGACCTAAACTAGTCGTATAGAAACATGAATACTAGCATCGGCTTATACAGTAAAATACCCTATGTGTTATTTTTGCATTGTAGAATGTAAACTCCCCCACTTTGTTAAAACCTCCAAATTCCAAGAAAAAAGGATGAGAACATGATCTCAGTGCCCTCCGGCCTTGGATATATTCATTCACATTGAATCATGCTATACATACTATGTTAATATATTATTATTATATAGCCTATATGACGATAATAATTATATATTATATTATCCAATGTACATACATTAAATCTGGTAATTAGTTACTTTGATTATGTCATTATAGCTCTCCTGACTCATAGGTTTATAGTCTTACGTAGTTACAACTACTGTTTCTGTGCTTTCTCTAACTATCACTTTCATTCTCTCCTTCTAACCCATGAGTCAGCTCTTTGAATTGTTGAGCAGTCTGTGTGTGTGTGTGTGCTCGTTGACAGAGAGAGAGAAAGAGAGAGAGAGAGAGAGAGAAACTATTTGTACAAGTTGTTTTAGTTCAGGCACACTTCATGCAGAGATTCTTGGATTTGAACTGTTTAACCACACTTGTAATACTTTAATGTTCATTCAAAAAGTTGTTGCTATCCTCATCGTTCTGTTTCTCTTCACCTCTGTTGCCCTCTCATTGTGTCTCCCTCCGTTCCCAGCCCTGTCTCTGTCAGTGCACGGATCAGTGAGCTGCCCATCCTGCTAGAAAATCGGATTTAGTCTTTTTCAAAGGGACCGGCGGTCCGCGTAGGCCCCGCCCCTTTCCCCTGTACGCAGTGACGTCCCTCCGTCCCTCCGTCACTCCGTCCACGGCAGCAGAGTCTCCATCAGCCGCCCCACTACAGTGAACTCAGCACGGGAAGCCTCTGCCAAAACCCGACCCAAACAACGTGATATCAGCAGGTTGGCCCCGCTCAGCATCAGACATGGAAGCGGCGTCCTGCTCCTCCAGCCAGCGCAGGTAAGAGCGATGAGGCTGGATGTTGGTGGAGGGGAGTGAAGCGAGCCCTAATGGTTGTCAAGGCTACCCTGTACATTAAAGGGCTATCCAGTGGTGCTCAAAGCATATAACGCCTGTGCAATCAGTTTGACAGACGCATCTTGGCACGGACTGTGCTGTTTGAGAACCGCCCAGAGAATCCAAGGCAACAGTAACATGAACGCTTTATATCCTGAGGATTATAGCCTGTGAGGGCTTTTCTCCCAGGATGACACCTCTGACGTAACCGTGTGTGTGTAACCATTAAAGTCTGCTGTCTCTTTACACTGACCACCCTTATTTATTGTAGTAATAACACCTTTGCCTGCTCACAACAGGCCTGTGTAGCGTGTTGGTTCTCTGCCTCGGAGCTCAGCAGCAGCTCAGACTGGTCGCACTCGGCTGTGTGTTAGGGACGTGCTGCGCAGTGTTGGCCGAGCATGTGTCTTCCTGCTCCGCTGTTTGAATACTGAGTACGGCAGCACCACGGACAGCTCCGCACGCAGCTGGCCGGTCCGTGGGAACGAGGAGGGGAGAGCTCACTGCCTGCTCTCAGTTCAATCTCTCACTTTGCTGTTACATAAGAGGCACAGCCTACTGTACGTGACATGATCATTAAACAGGATTTGGGGCAGGGTTTATCATTGTTTTGAAGAAAAGAACGAAAAGTAAGAAATTAAATGAAGAAAAAAAAGTTGAATGCCAATTGAAAGCAATAAATCAATAAAAATATATATATACAAATCAATAAAAAAAAATATATACAAATCAATAAAAATATATATATATACAAATCTATAAATTAATAATTGAATTAATAGGCAGTAGGACTAAAAGAAAAAAAATGTGAAATCTATAGAAAGTTCAAATATTTTATATATATTTTTAAATCATTATAGATTTTTTTCTGATGTCTATAAGTTATGACAGTTTTAGGGGTGGGCCCACAAAATTTATTTGAACACTAAAGGACCAGTAGATTGCAAATTGCAACCAACTGAATACCACTCAAAAAAACTACGGTGGCCGCAAAACTCACGAAAGACATAAAAGGCCCTATCTAGAACCAATGTTTGGTTTGTCCCTTCTGGGCTACTGTAGAAATATGGCAGTTAAACATGGCAACCTCTGTTGAAGAGGATCTGGGTTGACCAGTTCCAGTACAACAAGTCAGAAAAGTTGAAATATCTGACTGGAAATATGGAAATTTCCACCTTCCCAGTTCAAATGTAATGCACCATAAGGCAAAGAAAACACAGTGATTAATTAATATTATATTCCATTTCTGACAATAGACCCTGTGTGTTTGTGTGTCACGCTGACATTACCACCTGAACAACTATGTGAAGGGCAGCTTCTGCAACTGACAGGCCTGTAACGACAGCCATACAACCATCGTGTCACAGAAGAATACGTGGATCACTTGCAGGGCATTTTTGAGACGTACCGCTTTATTTTTTGTCTTGATAAAGTTTTAATGACTTCACACTCACTCATAGGAGTTCATCACTTTGACTTTACCCTGTCCCAGGTACCAACATATCTACTATAATGAAAAATGTCCCCGCTCCCTTTTAAGCTGGAAGGAAACAAGGGGAAATGTAGCAAGATTGAACACCCAAGGCTGTCCTGATGTAGCTGTCATCCTATATGGAAGCTCTAAAATCCTCAGATTGCTCTGGTAACGGCTGCAGCCTGAAGTGTCATTGTGTTTTAATAACAAAGCTTGAGGCATAGAGGAAACATTAACAAGGTTATAGCTTTACAACCAGATTTATAACCAGAATTACAGACTGTTTCAGACATTGTATGATGTAGTACCTCGAGGTGTTTCCAATCAAATCAGCATCCCTGAATAAAATTTGGCTCCTACCCTTAAAATGGCTAAGTAAAAACCCACAAGTGTGTTGCACAATGTAATATTTATTCTTGTTTCTACACAATGTTCCTCTCCATGTTCTTTTACTCCTGCATTTGAGTGTGTCTTACCCTCCAGCTGATCATTTAACTGGTATTTAACACGGTTGTTACAGAATATTGGATAATATTATCAAGACATTGAGCAACCACTTGGTGTGAGTTTCAGAAAGTATATTTTTCATCAAGTGTGTTCCAAGACTGGTGATGTCATACCTACACATTATCTAACTATAGATCAAAAACCTAGGCTGAACTAAACTGACCTTTCGGGTCAGTTTCTGGTTGAACCAGTTCTACGGCAGAATTGGCATTCATGAAATGCATTTCCTCAATGCAATATATTATTTTGTGTATGTGTTATTTTCTGTATTGCTTCCACATACAGTGTATTACATATTTGTTTCAGTACATATACTGCATTCATTACTGTCCTCTGCTGTGGTACACGCCCAAAAGATATCATCTATATTATAATCTGTAAACGTACCTTCCTGCAAACACATTTTATTCAGACTGTCTATCTCACTCATATATTGTTAAAAGAGACAGCGCTTCTGTAGGCTTCCCATTAGCTGTGAGCTATTCCTGCTCGCTCTCCTCAGACAGTGATGACTCTTAATTCTAAACATGGGACTGATGTTGATTAGTATTTATGTTTATTCCTTGGTGATAATGATGATGATGGCAATGGCGATGATTATCATAGAGATATACAATTGATTTATCACTATCAGAGCTTTGGTTTAGTAACATTTCACATATTTTTTCCAGCACTTTAAGCTACAGTTATGAAGAGTATAAGGAGACAGCAGACTGGCTGCTCGCCCACACAAAGCAGCGTCCTAAAGTAGCCATCATCTGTGGTTCAGGCCTGGGCAGTCTGGCTGACCTGCTGGATGACAGGACTGTGTTCCCGTATAAGGACATTCCACGTTTTCCCATCAGCACTGGTAAGTCGTCTGTGACAAATAGCTTTTTATCTAAAAGTTATTATAGGTGTTTGTAAAATACACACAAGCATGTAAGCAGCTGCTCATACTGTATGTGTACTGTGCAGTGCCGGGCCACACTGGTCAGCTGGTGTTCGGGAAGCTGCAGGACCGTGAGTGTGTCTGCATGCAGGGGAGATTCCACTTCTACGAGGGCTACAACATACACACGGTAAGCTACAGTACATAAGGCATATGAAATACTGCTTACTGGTAAAAAACATTAGCATGAGCTTGTTTTGTAATAATGTATTTAAAGGTCCAGTGTGTAAAATTTAAGATGATCTATTGACTGAAATGGAATGTGTTTCTACCCCCTCTTTTCATTGATTTCAAGGGGAATCTGAATCGATGGCAGACATTAAGAATAACTACATAGAAATAGGCCATCTTCTTACTGGTCTCATGTGTTGATGTTAGTCATATAGAGGCATTAGTATTAAATTGAGGCTGTTTGAAAACTCCTTGTTGTAAGTTTAATATATTCATTAAATCAAATGAAACTATCACTCAAATGATATCCATGTGAACCCCGCATGGTGTAGAGATGCAGACATTTGTGACTACTCTAAGTTGCCTTGTGAGCATCTTTCTTGTCTCTATTTCTGTCACAAGCCAACTTGCTTCTGTATTTTGAAACCTTGCTGATACAAATGATATAGTATACAGGAAAACTGAGCAAAAGCTGGCACTTTAAACTCTGACCTTGTTAGTGACTTTGAGATAAACATTCACAGCTTCTGTAGAGGAAGCCTAATCTTTAACACCTACTTTGTTATTCATGTCACAGAGGAAGGCTCTTTAGACACAGGATTCATTCTGTGCAACATCTCTCAATTTTAAGTTCCAACAATGACATTGGCTTGGTGATAATTAGTAGATACAGTATTTGTAAATAGTACTATGGCTGTCATATGAATTGTAGAGGGTTTTTTGAAAATGTAACAACTTTAAATTCAATGACTTGAACTGGACTTTCTTTCCCAAAGTTTCAGATACCCATTCAGAGCAAACTGCCAGCAGAGAAACAGCTTCCTCATTTCCTTTCATAACCAAATTACGTTAACTGGGTGTCTTCGTTTTCCTTTTGACAAGAGTATGACTGGCCATAGTATAACTTTGGCTAACAATTTACTTTGTGTGTTGAATGATCAGCTGCAGTATTGTGATGACAGTAAGAAAATCACCCAGTGTCTCATCGTGTCAGTATGGGACTGGCCTTTGGCCGGTGGAGACACTGTCACCAACTTTTATTTATTTTATTACCAGCTCTGATGTACCATCTCCATATAAAATGATCCATATAACCCCACTGAATCATAAAATCCATGTTCATACATCCAGTAATAAAAAGCCAGATGCATTATGACCCTCCTGTATCCAGTTGGGACTTTAGACAGCGATACACTGTATGAAATGCCTCTAGCTGAATGATCATAAACTGAACTGAACAAATATTTGACTCCACCCAAGCCAACTGAGGTAAATTTTCACCAGACAATATGTAGCCTATTACAATTATGCATTTATAGGAAGTTGTGCTGGACTTTGTCCTGTGTTATGGTCTGTAAGCTCTTCTTGGCAAACTGAACAAAATCCTTAACTAAACAAAGGATCAGATGAGATGAGTATCAGTTTTTCTCAGCCACATAAGGGCGTGGCTCTGTGGATAGCAATGTAAGTCTGATGATTGGTTTGCCGGTCCACAACTAACATTTTTAATTTGTCTAATACTTTACTTTATGACCACATTCATGCAAAACTAATGACAAGCCAAACGGCCATAGCTGGACTTTGTGGTTAGTGGTATTCAGCAAATCTTAACATGCTAAACTAAGATGGTTAAACATTACATCTACATATAAATGCTAAACATTAGCACCTAAAGGCTAAACCAAACTTAAACTTGTAAGTTCTGTCTCATTCTTTGTGATTTTTAAGCCTCCTTATAAGGTGACATAAATAGTCAGAAACAACTGAAAACTAGCTTAACACAGGCAAAAATGTATTGCCACCCAAGGCAAATCGTCATCATGAACATCTCGCGGCTTCAGTTGAACTGCTGTCAGACCTGCTATTACACATGCAGCTTACTATGCTTACTTTTCATCCAACAAGGCCACGAGTCAACTTACCACACAGTCCATCATTATATACAAAACTTAAATCAAAGAGGCCAATGTTCCAAAATGACAGCGCTGACCTTATTAAGAAACCAGGGTACTTGAGAACATTCCTGCACTAACTAGCAAAACACTTTCCCAGGCAATTCAAGCTGTTGAGAAATGTGATATACAAAAAGCAATTTCCAAATGTGACTGCAGCGAGAAGTAACAACAGTCATTTATGGGCCATCAGCTGCCCTATAAAGGTTAGTACAGAACCCCAACTGTTTCAGACATGCACAGTTTACCAAGAACCTACAGTAATAAAAAGACAGGCTCTATTGGCCTCAGTGTATGCAGAAATTGTCCCTCGTCTGTTGTTCCCAGGTGACCCCCATCGTGTAACTCTCATTTGCAATAATCTGATCAATCAAAGCAATAAAAGAACAACAGTATCTGTCTCTAAAGAATAGCATGTGTGTCACTCCAGGTGACGTACCCGGTGCGAGTCTTCTTCCTGCTGGGCGTGGAAACTCTGATTGTGACAAACGCAGCCGGGGGACTCAATGGCAGCTACAATGTGGGAGACATCATGCTCATTAAGGATCACATCAACATGCCAGGATTTGCAGGGCAGAACCCGCTGTGTGGGCACAATGATGACAGGTACCGCACAGACACCAAGGCAGGACTATGGAAGTGAAACTAGTACACTGGCAACATCCCATTCATTCAGTTAATGTCTCTCCAGGTTTGGAGTGCGTTTCCCTTGCATGTCGGATGCGTATGATCGTGAGTTGAGGGCTCTGGCCAAGCAAACAGCAGAGGAGCAGGGCTGCAACAGCTTCCTGCAGGAAGGGGTTTACTGCATGCTGGCTGGACCGACATATGAGACCATTGCAGAGTGCAGAGTCCTGCAGACGCTGGGGGCTGATGCTGTGGGTTAGTACAGCTGCCTCATGCTCACTTAAAGCAATACTGATGTGGGGAAGCCTCTCTACTGTGCATCTACAACAGAATACATTACAGTTGCTTACAAACAGCAATTGACAGCATGACTTTCCACAATGCAGATTTGTCAAAATGTAAATAAACAGGAGGCTAAAAACAGTAGACAGTTTTATGGTCAATATTCATATATTATTGAGATTCATCCTCAATAAAGATTTCAGCAGATTTGTCAGACAGTGCAGGATAAAGCTTGACTGATGTTGCACAAGTGTTATTTTTATCTCATGATCTGATATTGAAGCCTGGCACCTTGCACAACTCGACAGTACATGGGAACTGATGAAAACGGCTTTCCAGATTACTGCCAATCCCTTTCTAATTTTTTTTTATCATACTGTAGTCACTTCAGACCAACTTTTCATTCAGGTCCCTTCCCATTATTTATACCACCTCTGTTTTTTAAGAACTTTCATACAGTATTTTGTTTTTACACTGTTTACACCTCCTGGTCTATTTCCACTATTCATTTCTGGCTTTCTGGCATTGACAGCTTTACAGTTTAGACTTACTTTTATCATTTTTTGAAGGTGCGGTTTGAATACCGATCATTTTATTAATCTAGGTACCTGTTTAAAATATTATGTTGTTTTGCATATTTTGTTGGCAGCTCAACCTAACCTAATATATGAATGGCAGTAGAAAATAATTTAATAGAAAAAACTAAAGCAATCTAGGTGATTTCTAACAACTTCCTGTGTAGGCCCCATCCATACCCTTTATAAATTAATAAACCAAAGACCAACTTTGCTGCATATAGACCGAACACATAATCCTGCAGAGAGAAATGAAATAATGCATTCATGGGGTGGCATGGAGACATAAAAGGGTGGCAGACAATAAAGTTTTATTTATTATTTATTTTTTTCCAAATACACATCTTTTTCTTACTGAACTTTCTTATTTACTGAACTAAGTTCCAGTGTGTGGGATTAAGTGGCATCTAGAAGTGTAGTTGCA
>NW_023339762.1:4952154-4955013 GCF_004916995.1 Morone saxatilis | reverse complement strand
AGCAAAACTCTCAAAATGTGAAAGGCCCTATAACTAGGGTCAGTGTTTAGTTTGTCTGTTCTGGGCTACTGTAGAAACATGGTGGTTCATCATGGCAGACCGAATGGAAGGTGACCCCTGCTGCGTCTGTAGTCTCATCAACTAAATTGCAACAATTCCTATATTCAGGTGATTATACACTAATGAAAACATAATTATGAACACTATATTCAATTTCTGCTAACAGATCCTCCTAAATGTTACACACTGGACCTTTAGGAATTATACTTAGTCTAAAAGGTAGCCATAACACATAACTAAATCATTTATTTAGCATTTGATACAAAAATGGGGTAGAAGCTGCTGAATGTAGGTATTTTAGTATTTGAGTTTGAACCATACTAGACTGAAAATCAGAATATCTTGGTCTGTGCTCCATCCATTTTGACCATTCTTTTTTAAATCTGTTTGCCAATTTTGTAAAGTGCACTACTAAACCTAATCTGATTCTTCCCCCTACCTAGGTATGAGTACAGTGCCTGAGGTGGTGATGGCTCGTCACTGTGGCTTGCGGGTCTTGGGTCTGTCCCTCATCACCAACAAGGTTGTGACAGATTATGACAGCAATGAGAAGGCAAACCATGAGGAGGTGCTGATGACCACCCAGCGTCGAACCCAGGACCTCCAGAAGCTCGTCAGCAACCTCATCACCAAGATCTAGTGCCTTCATCTGAAATCTGCTTGCAATTTTATTTTGTTGGAATTAATCATAGCTTCAAACAAAAGGTAAAAAGTATGTGCAGTGGTTGAGCTGGTCTAGTTGGTGTTGATAATTATTTGGATATTGTAACATGGTTAACTGGGGTACTAGTGAGGTTTTTGAAGTAGAGAGCAGAGTAAAGTAAACATTTTTGAGAATGTCAGTATACACTTAGAGATTCTTGTAATAGCTGGAAATGTCCAGGACATTTGAGTATGTGTGTCTAGTTTGGTATTCAGTATTATCACAAGGACTTTAACAAACCAGGAGATGTTAGCTTGGACCCAGTGATAATAGTCTATATTTCTGACAGCTTCAGAGGTGCAAAGTGGTGATGGTAACTACACATTAAAAGAGCAACAACTGGCCGGTCAGCCATTAATATAACCGTTATAATAGAGGGAAAGGATTGGCTGCGTTTGTTTTGATTTTTGCAGTTTTTGGCTTAGCATTGTTCAATTTATTTTGGGCAAGTAATGATAATTAGTAGAGGATTACCAGACCCCTAGAAACACTTAGTATGAGGCTGAAATGCAGTGTTTCACTACACTGGGCAGAGTAACAGCACACAAAATGACTGGGACCTCTCTGAAGGCTAACATAATAAATATAAGACAATTTAATGGTCAGTTTATGCTACTGGATACTAATGACTACTAATGGATACATTAGATATACTGAGATGAGTGTGTCATGGTTAGTAATTATGATCACTCAGTAGCTTCCTGTCCTTGTTGGAGACTCAGCAAATGTTTCCTTATCATGATTGTCTATCATTAAGATTAACACACTGTCACTGACAACCTGTCAATTAGAGTGATATCCTCCATTATTTATACATACATGCTATATGTCTTATCTGCCCTTAGCGAGAGCAGTATGTGCAACTACCACCTGTGAATGCATCATCTAGCCTATCATCTTAAGATGTGTTCAGAAGAAACAGTGCACTGACGCGTCGACCTTGACAGGTCAGTGCAGGGCTAGAGGGAACGGCCCATTACTTCTCCAGTGGGGAATTAGACACTCCATATAATAAAAGTTCCTAATCAGGGAGCACATAGAATAATAAATGATGATACTTATTTTAGCTATAAATCAGAGCAGGTATATTTATACTCAAATCAGAGTTGTTTATTTTGTGTTGTTTATTGACAAATCACTGGTTTTAATTATACAATGTTTTTACTGATGAAAAAATGGGACAAAATGGCAATGCCATGTGAACCCTAATTCTTGTCAGATCTCCAGTGAGAAAATAAAATAAATTATATTTTTCTGAAAAGCCTGTCCTATAGTCTTAGTTTTGGTTATCTTGTAGATTCCGTGAATTTTTATATAGAAGACTAATAATAAATAAAAATAAATAAAAAGAACAGTATAATCTATAAGAAATACCTAAAATCAAAGGCTAATCCAGACAAGCAGTAGTGATCTATGAAGGTTTTTCTGCGGTGGATTGCATTTGGATCCGTTTTATTTGTACACCAAGAGACCACAACACTGTAATATCAGGGAGTGGTACAATAATGAAAACTGGGCCTGCGGTTTTCAATCTTCTCTGCGCTGATCTGGAACCTCCTGCCAGGTTCCCTTGACCGTCTCATTCATTAGAGCCGGAAATCCTAGATCAGCAGTCCACCTCTTAGACCAACAGGCTGAACATCGAGATGCTAATAGTGCTCTTAAAGGGGAATTCCACTCAGAATGCATTAAAATGTCAAATCTGGTGCTGCTACAATAAACAGGAAAACTTGTTATTTAAATACAATTCCTTAATTTTAAGACGCACTGCCGTGCTATTTTCCTGAGTGAGCACAACTTCAAATTTAGCATTTTGTTTCCTCGTTGGTCCTCAGTTGTCTGGTTTGTGATGTCTTCCACACGTTTGTATTTAATAGACCATATATTGTATGCACAGTTGAATCATAAATACTGTACTGTATACTGTCTCAAGGCAGGATCTAACTGCACTACTATGTCTCTATTGACTTAACAATTTATATTTATGCAGATGTTGCTGTTGTCAAATAAAGGCTTATACAAATTACAAATTACATTTGGCTGCTGGTATTTTCTGTCATGGATGAGTGCACTCGTTGGTGTGTGTGTGTGTGTGT
>NW_023339762.1:4949232-4952113 GCF_004916995.1 Morone saxatilis | reverse complement strand
AGGGATATGTCCCAGAATCAATCAATATGGATGTGTTAAAGTAGAAAAATAGGTTTTCTTCCACTTTCAGCGATAATGATGATCAGTGAACAGGGAGATATCTGTGAAGAGCAGTAAGATAAAGGAGATACTTCTCTCCTAACCCTTCTAAACACTCTCTCTCCTATTCTCTCTCTCTACCTTCAGCTTCACTCTCTCAATCCTTCACTTTAAACACACCTCAAACTGATGAAGACGTTGTGAGATTGAGATGGAGTGCAAATGGCTGTTCCGTGCCACGCTCCTTTCTGTTACATAATTAATCTACATACAGCATGTAGAGGTGCGGCCCACTGTGGAGCTGAAATATTTATACAAATGAACCAGGCAGCCCAACAACACAAACACAACCCCTACACTGGGCTGGATTGTATTTACACACAATCACACACAGATGCCTCACAGCATAGCTCCACAGCGAAAAGTGAGACGTCTGTGTAGATGCAAATAGCAGGCGTTTTGCTTTGAATGGAAGGAAGTGGTAGACAGGTCACACAGATAATGACAGACGATAGGAGTGAGTAAAGAGAATAAGAGAGGAGAATGAAGTGTGTTTGAGTCGGCAGTCCCCGCAGGCTGGCGACAGGCCTCATCTGTAATGTAATGTTGATCTATCTATTGTCGGCGTGCCAACTAAGCCCAGAGGCCGCTATTGATTATTATAGGGTGAAAAGAGAAGCTGAGGAAACAGAGCGGGACAGCTCTGCTGAGTTTACACTCTTAAACACTGTCACACACCCAGGCTTTTTCTCTGTCACACACACACAAGCTGCTCTTACGCACTGTCATGTACCAGAGCTCACACAGTCTATGAGAAAACAGTCGTGCTCCTGTTAGTGAATGTGACTTTTACAAGCAGCAAGAAATAGCGTTAGTGGGGGAATGTCTCTGCTGACTTTCACACGCTGCCTCCAGAGGGAGTCGTCTGCCAGCAGCGTGTCAGCACTGTACCAGCATGCAGGCTAGATTTGGAAAATTACTGCTCCACCTCTGAGGAGACGTGACAGGTCAAGTTCAACAATGCATCTGCAGGCATAATGGTGCCAACTTGGTGGATCATCTTGATTATTTGCCCACATCACCTCAGCTTCAACGTGGGTAGCCTCATAGCACTGATAATACAAAAGGTTAACACCCAGCATGGTGATATGATGACAAAACATTACTAAACACCTGCAGTACTGAAACTGTTAGACTCACTATTTACAGAACACCTTGTTTTAACAGCATCTAACCTTCTAGCTCTAAAAGCAATGTTTCAAGATTTCAGGGAAATACGCTCATTGATTTTCTTTCCAAGAGTGAGAACAGAGGTCGACTAAAGGTCCAATGTGTGGGAATTAGTGGCATCTAGTGGTGAAGCTGCAGATTGCAACCATTTAAATACAACTCAGCATTCCGAGCATAGGAGAAACTACGATGGCTGCAAAACTGGCAAAAATGCAGAAGGCCCTTTCTAGAGCCAGTATTTGATTTGTCTGTTCTGGGCTTCTGTAGAAACATTTTGTTTCAATGTGGCGGACTCCGCAGAAGATGACCCCTCCCTCTGCAGATAAAAACGTCTCATTCTATGGTTATGAAAACACAACAGTTCCTATATTCAGGTGATTACACACTAAGGAAAACCTACCTGTGAATATGATATTGCATTTCTGCCAAATGTTACACACTGGACCTTTAAGTAAGGAATCTGAGGACGGAAAACCAATGAACTACATTTCTGTTTGAATCTAAGCTCGGCCAATTGCCACCATGGCACCAGCTTCACACTGAACATGTGAAAGCGGTAACATTCTTCTCATCTAACTCTGGAAAAATCAAATAAGAGTACTCCCAAAATGTTAATGGCTAAAAAACATTTAAAGAAGCCAGCCCCCTAACCTTGCGAGGCAGCTGGACTCAGAAGATCACTAAGTCACACAAGAATACATCTTGCCAGGCTACGTCATGAGCTATAGGCATGGTTTGACACTAAGTGTGTGTGAGAAATTTTAATATTTCTGCAGACTGGGGTCCCTAAACAGTGTTGGTATTGCATTAATTCGGAATGAAGTAAATCTAAGACACATACTTAATGCATAAATCCGCGTCCCACTTATGCCACTGCAGTCAAAAAAGTCTGATGCTGTTAGCATCAGTTATTTCATAAATGGAGGGTATTTCTTCATTGAAAGAAGAGCACCAAACACAAAAAACGGCACTGAAAAGATGTTCTTGCTCTGCCGACCTTCTTCAGTCCATCCAGTCACCTGACGAGTATTTTTCCCTGCCCTTTCGCAAACAGTTTCCAACAATAACGTCTCAGATGGTTCTGTGTAACAAACCATTCCCTCAAGAGTTGGTGAAAAACAAAAACAGAGCTAAAAGAGAAGAGACGTTCAGCATAGGAACTTTATGAGTTGATAATATGTCATTGTTGTGTTTACAGCTTGTTGCGCTGCTCCCAAGTGGCCAAACAAATAATGCAAGTTTAAAGTGCAGTTATTCGAATTGAGCAGAATGAGACAATCTAGGTTGTCAACTACACAGCTAGTTGCATAGAACTTCCTCAGCAATTTTTTTTAACCATTGTTTCTTCTCAGTAGGCCCCTTTTCACAGCAGACATTTTGACATGTTGTAGCAGAAAAAGCACAGGTGTAACGACTGCATTCCACGTAGATGCTCCACTCAGGAACCATCCTTAATTTTATTAGGTACACATGTGTTCCTCCTGCTATGATAACTTAAAACATGAATGACCACGTAGCGCTTGTAAAACGCACCCACATTCTCTTCACAGAATTTCAAAAGCAGTAGTCAATTGAAAACCATTATTAATATTCTTCATGTGTGAAAAGCTGT
>NW_023339762.1:4940506-4949132 GCF_004916995.1 Morone saxatilis | reverse complement strand
CATACATAGCGCGCGCACACACACACACACACACACACACAGGGACGCTGACTCAGTTGGATATTGTCGGTGGCAGTGCGCCCCCAGCGGCGGTGCAGCGGTGCTGCCGCTCCTGCGCCGGGGTTAAAAAGCGGCGGGCGGCGCGCAGGGGCCACAGTGTGGGGTGTGTTTGAACAAGAGGCACAGAAAAGTTAGAAGCGGATTTTGTCTGGCGTCTGATCTGCAGCAGCATCCGTCGAGAGCATCATGGCAAACAAACCACAGCAGCCTCCTCACCTCCACCTGGCCGAGGTCACCGCGTCCCAGTTCCTCGACATTTGGAAACATTTCGACGCTGACGGTAAGACACTTTCCTTCATTCCTAAAAGTTATTTAAAACGCACAGGTCATGAAAGATAACTCAGTTTTATGTCAGTGCTGTAAAATGCAGCCGACTGAGTGAAGGGTTTCTCTCTTTTTCTGAGTGCATATAACGCATCCTCCTGCAAACCTAAAACCGTTATAAGGACAGACAATGTCACTGTGCACAAAAGTTTGTCGTTTTGGGGCATTAAAACAATTTAGGAGATTTAGGAAGAGAGAAAAATACCATAATGCTATATACGGGTTTGTAAAATCAATTTTGCGGTGATTTTAAAGGGACTGTTAATTGTTTTTAACTAGTAATAACATTCTGTCTTCTGCCTGTCCTAGATGAATAAAGTAGCCAAAAGGAGCATTTTAATATTTTTGAGGAGCTGATGTCAGACCAGATATCTTGGATATGCAGAATTACTACGAAGCTTAAAAAAGTTGTCAAATGAATTTTTGATGAGGACCACTCCCGACACCACGTTGTATAATTTCATTTCATTATTTCATTTTGATGTAAATACACAGACCCAGATCCATTATGTCTCGTGTGAAGCAAAAGTTATTCTATTAAAAGAGACTGTATACTGAGGTATCCTACATGATCTGCATCTCTCCAGTGAGCCCTGAGTGGTCTGTAAACTGTATGCACGGCGCATGAGACGGCGAGTAAATGGAAGTTTGAAGGATGCAGCCTTTATTCTTCTGTCAGTTAAACTGTATGAGCTCACAGTGCGCTCCCGGAGAGCTCCTCTCACGGTGCATGGACACCCTGACGTTGTACATTTCCAATAATGAAGGAATTTGATTGAAACGTGCAATTAAAGTGTTATTTCACAATCAATACATTATTTAATTAGGCGTTTCAGTGGGTTACAGTACGCTATAATCATCGACAGCTTGGATGTTACCTATAAGTAATTGGCTCTGACTTATGCTCCTTGTATTGATCTCCGTTTCCAATCAAAAAGTGGCTTATTTAGGTCTCATCAATAAGTGCAGTCTGTCAGTCTGTAAGTCACCGGGTATAAAAAAATGGATTTATGTGATATTTATGTGATGTCTGTCAACATACAATTTCCCCATGTGCTAATTTATTCAAGGACACCCCTCTCCTAAACCACTACAAACACACACACACACACACACACACACATAGGCTGTTTCTTCCCCAGTCTGAATCTTGATCAGTGCCTTTTCTTCTTGCATCAGTCCACTGTTTGTCTGCGTTGAGATTTAGGCAGTCTTTAGTCCAGTCTGTCTTTCTCATTCTGAAAATATCTGTGTGTATGTGTGTGTGTGTAGTGTGTGGCAGTGTGACAGTATGATTTTTTTTTTAATTCCCAACACATTCATCAGGCACTATGTTGCTGCTGTCACGAAATCCTCATCAGTCTAATTATGGAAATGTTCATACTTAAATTCCACTTAAGGTCTGCAGACTCCTCTGTGGATTAAGGACATTCTGTGAGCTGATGAAAAACAAGTCCATGTCAGTCTGAAAAGGAGACCATTTTTTTCGTTCCTTAACTTTGAGAGTCAGACTGGGACATATAAGTGACCACTCTCCTGGCTGCAACTGGTCGGTTTTCAGCAGAAAGCCCTCAGTCTCCTTTGTTCTAGTCTCCTGGGAACTCATTGCGAAGTTAATGCAACCTGTTTTGACGCCTGCACATGTGCTTAAACGTATTCCACAGGGAAATCAAGGTGGAATGAGGAGTTAGGTGGGGTGGGGTCGGAGGAGCTCAGCAGCTCAGAGCCAGTGTGCAAAAAGGTTGTCATATCAGTTATTTTACTCTTTTGTCCTGGTTATAGTGGTTATAGATATCCGTCTTGTACCAGGCAGGTCTTTAAGTCCTACTGTGGAGGTATTTTACATATTGTGCTTTGCAAGGAGCCACTTTGCAAATCAAATACAACCAGTGTGCATCAGCAGATTTGGCTACAGGGTTTGATTTCTGCTCTCATTACTGGGAGTGTCTTCTGGCTTGGCAGAAAGAAAGGAGAGCTAATTTGTTTGCTCAGATTGAGTAAACATCTCTGAGTTGCAGATAAAAATACACAGGAGGCGATGCACCCAGAGATGATGAAACCACATATTCCCCTGTTGGAGCCAGGCTCAAGTCTCATCTGGGTTGCATCTCTCGCAGCTTCTCCGCTCTGCGTCCCTCTCATCTTTCTCTGCTGTCTCCGTCAGGCCTTTTCAATTCAATCACTTCAAAGCTGAGAAAGGAAACAACTGCAGTTCCTTTTGCTAATTATAGAGCATTTGCTGTCAATTATTTTGATTAACCTGGATATGGAAATTTGGAATATGAAGCAAAATCCACCTCCTGAACTGACCCAGCTGTGATCTCAATACAAAATATTTGAATAGACAGGGCTGCACTCTCCTTTGAAAGGCAAATGCACTTTATATAGGCTTTAAATATGCACTTAGGTGGCACAGCTGCCCACTTTGAGAGTTTTCCTGTGTTGGGGTTGAATTTTAGCCGTCTTTACCAGCGTCTCCTGGGACTATAAAGGCCCAGTATTCGAAAGAGTGTGTATTTGGCATAAAAGTGTTTTTTTTAAGCTTTTTATCTCACTGGTTGGTGCAAGCATTGAGTGCTTGTGCAGAAGGACCAACGCATGTGAAAGTAAGTTAGTATGAGTGCTCTCATTATGTCATAATAAAACTTGTTATTTGACATTTAAATTGAATGATCTGGAAGTGAGCTGAAGTCTGCCATAAAATGAATCCGCTGGCAGGGATTTTTATTTTTTTTATTTTTTATTTTTTATTTTTTATTTTTTTTTACATCTGCACCCATATAGCATCATTGATGTTCAGTGTCACAGAGGAGTATGTGTTCACTTGATGCTGGATTTGGCAGTTTAATGCATGATGGACACTGTAATTAGGCTGCAGCACGTTAAGCATTTCATTTAAAAAAACCATAGGGTACTTTAAGCATATTGTGGTGGCTCGTGTGCTTAGAGCATGAAGTACTTATCCTGCCTACAAATAGGCACAGTACAAACAGATGCTCCCTTATGCACAAATATAATTGGGGGTATGGATTTATTAACAGATTAATTGAATGTATGACAGCGTTCCTGCATAATCTATTCATAAATCTATTTTTATTGTCATTTTATGCCATTCGCCTTGTAGTTAATCACATCTTACTCTGTTTAATTATCAAGCAGGCCATTTCTCTCCAGAGTGCTAAATGTCAATAAGACCCACAGGAGGGAGGCTCGATAGTAGCGAGGCATTTTACTGTCCCACTTATTGAAAAGGCAGGGCTTGTATTCATGAGTTTTGATAACATCACTAAGGCATGCCCACACACACACACACACACACACACACACACATTTCAATGGATAGAACAAAGACGCTAAGATGTTGGTTGGATAGGGAGAGGGAGTTAGAGAGAAGATGACAGAGAGAGACGGCGAGTTAGAGGGAGAGGAGAGGAAGTGGATGGCATAATAATCTTTGTTAGAGTTTAATGAGGCAGCTCTGCCTTCCAGTGTTTTATTGAAGCAGCTAGTCACATCGTTTGGAGCCATCTGTCCAGCCATTCAGCATGCTTGTTGATAGAATATTGGCAAGGGTTTACAGACTACCTGGGTGAAGCTGGCATGCTCATTTGTCCTCTGAGTAAGTACTGTCAGAGCAACAGAATACCGGGAGTAAGGATAAGATAAGATAAGAAGAAAATAAACTCCCCAAACTAAATTCATCATGACAGAATCCAGAAGAATGTGATAGGCATCATCTCAGTATAAGGACCATTTGACACTTTTCTGTCAAAATGATTGACAGCTTGCAGCAAAAGGATAGTACGAAACTTCAGTTCCTTGTGAGAAAATATCATCACTTTCTCAAGTCTATTTTTATAAACACAAATTCAGGGTGAAATTGTCACACTTCACTTTTATCCATATTTTGTCCCATTTGCCAAACTCCCCTGCTGAAGGCAGTATTGATCTCTGTGGAATAAAAGAAGATGCCTGTGGATCATCACCTTCAAAATCCTAGAAAAGCAATTTTCCATATATAGCTTCTCCTTGCGTACAACCTCCGTGAACACACAGTCTTTGAGGAGTGATCAGTTTGCATCGTGTCAGTCAATAGCCTAATCTATTGAGCCAGAGGGGAAGGAAGAGAGTTACTGGTAAAAGGCTCATGTTTGAATCAATACCTGGGGCAAAACTGAGCCATGCTGCAATCTGTTTGACACTGGGACTGTGACCACATCTGGGCTGATGAGCTTTTTGCATGTCAGCAATACTGAAAAAAGCCCTTTGCGGGAATAACATGCCGTTTTGGTCTCCCAGGTAATGGCTACATCGAGGGGAAGGAGCTGGAGAACTTCTTCAGGGAGTTGGAGATGGCCCGGAGAGGAGCAGGGGTGGTGAGTTCAAGGACCAGAAATGAATCACAGATAATGTATACTGACCACTTAGGCATGTACTGAGTACACATGTTTTCTAGGACCCTTCAAACCCCACATTCAGAGAAAAGATGAAGGAGTTCATGCAGAAGTTCGACAAGAACAAAGATGGACGAATTGAGATGTCAGAGGTAAGGCCTTTTCATTAAAGGAATAATTTGACATTTTGCTTTCTTATTATTGTATAATGTCAATAATATCTGTCTGTGAAATATGAAACTACAGAAAGGTACATTTAGCTTAGCATAAATACTGGAAGCAGGCGGAAACAGCTAGTAAACTACTGCTACTGTTTCTTGCTTAGTGACTTCCTGGAGTCTCCACTGGTCTGGCACATAGCCCCATATAAAATCACCACCTGTGGTTTTTCCACTTGCTATTTTGATAGGCTAGATTAAACAAATGAGACATAACATGTTACTTAGTAAGTTTTATAGGTGCTGGGAGATTTTTGTTACCTGTGAACAGAGTTACGCTACCTTTTGTCCCCTGGCTTCCAGTGTTTTATCTAAGCTAAGCTAACCGGCTGCTGGCCATAGATCCATACTTAAAGGGCCAGTGCATAGGATTTAGTGGCATCTAGCTGTGAAGTTGCATATTGCAACCAGCTGAATACCACTCACCTTCCAAGCAGGTAGGAGAAGCTACGGTGGCCACGGAAAATGCGAAATTCCCTATCTAGAGCCAGTGTTTGGTTTGTCCGTTCTGGGCTTCTGTAGAAACATGGCCGTTCAACATTGCGGACTCCATAAAAGAGGACACGCTCCCTTTGTAGATGAAAACTGCTTATTCTAAGGTAATAAAAACACAACAATTCTTATTTTCAGGTGATTATACACTAATGAAATCTTATCTAACCATTAATAGATTCCAAAATGTTACACACTGGACCTTCAACACACAGAGAGTGGCAGCAACATGTATTTCCTAAACTATTCTGTTCTTTGAAATTTGGAAGAGAAGGAAGGAAACTAAGTAGCCTATAGTCACATTTTTGGTACAAAAAGGGACAGGTGTTTATTTCACTGAAATGTGTCTCAAACCCAAAACCTACTATAGAAAATGTCTGGGTTCTCTGCTTTCTATGGAAGCTAATTCACAGAGCCAGAGGGGAATACATTACAAGTGAGATGCTTCAGAGGCCCGGTCAATACTCAAATCGATGGATAAATACAGTCTTTGTGATAGTCTCTATGGAGTGTCAGTTTGGGATATTGCTTTCCCTCGATTTTACAATTTTCAGGGCCGGGATTTGAAACAGATGCAAGGCGAGCTTCTGCAATATCAATAATCCACCACTCACATGGAAAGTCTGCAAATACATTTTTGTTTCATTTGTTGATGTGAAAATCAGGTGTAAAGGCTTTGTCTGAACATCCAAAAGCGTGATTTTCAAAAATAATTCAAAGTTAGGCATTACCCGGCTTCTGAGGTCATGGCTCTCTATTATTGATGTCAGAGTTGCCCATTTGAGGCTCCCCACTCCTGCTTATCATCCCCACCATCTTGTGTTCTAACCACTCCCATTTTCCTGTCATTTCTCTTTCTAGCTGGCCCAGATTCTCCCAACTGAAGAGAACTTCTTGCTCTGCTTCAGACAGTTTGTCAGCTCCAGTGCTGAGTTTATGGCGGTAAGAGTGTGTTTCTGAGTGTGTGTGGATTTTGATGCAAAGCTGCTGTCTCCTCTTAAAAACTCTGTCGTTTGATCAGTTCTGTACAATACTTTTTGTACAATTGCTTCTTGTTCACTAAGAAACGCCATTAGTCGGGAGATACTTACTTAACCAACCATACATTATAGACAGAGGCAGTCAGCCGTGGAAGGGAGACAGCCTGCATGTTCTCATTTCTACCTACCAGCAAATTTCACAGATTAATTCTTGTGTATGGTTGAAGGTGTACTAATTAGTGAAATAAACTGTAGTAGTCTGGAAAGAGAACCACAGACTCTATGCCTCCACTGCACACAGCAGTTGTATTACAAAAAAAGCAAGCAAAAGTCAGACACTGCACTTGAAAGAGTGTAAAAAAGTAAATCCCTTTAGTAAAGTTTGAAAGGAGGTGTGAAATGAATTGTATGTTACAAGTTGCCAGCAAAATCTCACAGGAAATAAAGTCTGTTCTGTTACTGTATAAAAGCCAAGTTGTGTGTTTAAGAAACCATTTATAAAAAAAGTATGGTATAAATAAGTTTAGTGCTGCTGTGAATTATGAATAATGAATGATTGTAGGAGTAACAAGGTAACAAAAAGCCTTCAGCAAGATGTGTGTTGAAAGGTACTAGAAAAAGGAAATAATTTATTCCACAAAATACTGTCAGAAGATAAGAAAATGGCAGATTTTGTGTTAGATCTGCTGTGAGGAAAGAAAAAGGCCAATTAGAAACCAATTACATGTGGGGAAGAGCCCGTCTTTGTCTCATGTGTCATATCGGAAAGGAATGATGAAACGAGAGAAGGAGGATGAGTGAAAGAGAAGGCGTGTAGAGAGAAGGATACAAAGGGCAAACGAAGAGAATGCAGGAAGAGATGGGACGTAAATGAAATGTCGATGGGAAGTTAAGAGCCAGAGTTTGAGAACATAAAACAAGAGAGGAGGATTAATCAGTCTTTGTCGAAGGGTGCAGGGCGGAGAGGTTTTTAAAGGGTTAGAATGAGGAAGCAGAACCTTCTATTTTCAGAGTCATATATAATGGATAACACCACTGTAGCTCCTCTCTGCAGAGCCCAGAGGAGGAGCAAAGGGGGAGGAGGAGAAGAGGGAGAAGGGGGAAGGCCATCCATCTTTGATAAGGAGCCCTTCTTTGGACAGGGACAGCTGCTAGATTAAAACATTCATTAAATTGACTTTCTCTCCCTCCCTCATTTCTCTCTCTGTCTCTCGTTGCCCTCTGCTCTGTATGCGGGCGAACGGGATTGTATTGAAAACTGTGTGATTACAGTGATGGTGCGGGCTTTTGTGGTCGTCCCCTCTGGAACGATTTCTGCCCTGCACCAGAGGAAAATCAAACTCTTGGTGCAGTTAAAGAGCAAGCTGGGGTTCGATCAGTGAGGATTTATGTAGGCGGGGAGATATGTAAATTACTCTCCCTTTGTGCATCAGTGCTGAAAAACTGTTTTCAAGCCGATATTTCTTTTGTTCTGTTGATTTATTTTAGGCATGGCGGCGATATGATACAGATCGCAGTGGCTACATTGAAGCAAATGAACTGAAGGTAAGTTGTAAATATGTGATTCTCAGTGATAAAGCATATTGTAAGTTATTTATGGAAATGGCTTTTATGTAGTATTTCTCAGTATATCTACATCTGCATCCCAAAGGCTAGCATCACATGCAATGCCTATAATTATAAATATTACAAATACGTTTGTTTTATTTATTCATCTGCTTACATGGTCAAACTTATTCTTATTTTGTTATGTCTTTTGTTTTTTTCTCCCCCTCCCCCAAAAACACACATTCAAATGCACATTGACACACTTACACATGCTCACTAACAGACCACCTACCCTAAACTGTAACTATCAGACAGTTGTACTATAGCTAGTAGCCATATGAGTATCTACTTAAATGACCCCTGTCTTTTCCTATAATCATCTACATTTTATTTATATATATTTGAAGCCCTGTAATAGTTGTGTTTTTCTGTTTTTGAGTTCCCCTCAATGTATTCCCCATACTTGAGTGTAAAAGTGTAGACAAAACTTAAAACTTTAAACTACATGTCATGGTGTTTTGCACCAATAAAAAAGGAAAGAGAGAAAAACAATCCTCTACAGTTTTTGTGTTGCAATCAGTACTGATTTTGTGTGCTGAAAGGAAGTTTT
>NW_023339762.1:4932245-4940481 GCF_004916995.1 Morone saxatilis | reverse complement strand
AATTAGCTTAGCTTAGCTTAAAGAAGGGGGTAACGCCCATCAGCACCTCCACTAGATGCCTGTGAACTTGCGGAAGTCCTCTGTGTCTGGCCACTTGTTGCCACAAAATAGTACCTTGCACGCTTCCTGTAAAACCACAACTTGTAGTTTGTGGCTAGTTTGTGACTTCAGTGTGCAAAGAGGCAGGATCTTCTGTTACCAAGAAAAACTTATTTAGTGTATAAATATGACAGTGGTATCAATCTTTCCCGGGCACAAAGACAAACAAAGTAACATTGCAGTCTAATAGAAGAAAATATAGGAAATATAAAGAAAACTATACACAGGAAGGTAGTAATAGGACCGCATTGTAAAAGCATGCATCAAACTATGGTTATGCTATGTTAGGCTATGCAATAAAAAATAGTTGCAATTCTCTAATGATGGGTAAAGGTCCACAAAACAAAATGCAGTATAAATCCAAAAAAGATTCATCGTATACAGTTTAATACACATTAATAGCACATCAATCCCAGTCAATCACAATATAGATATACAGAATACAGATAGATTGTATTTTAATGGATTGAAATAGAGTTCTCATTGATCATTTAAAAATACCTTTCTTCTACACACCTCTCTATACTCTTCTGGTTTACTACATCTGGTAGTAGAGACACCATCAACAGTGTAAAGCACCAAAAACATACAAAAATGAGAAGAATCTGTAGGAACGTCTATTCCAAGGTAACAAAAAACAAATTTCAAGTGATTATACACTTAAAGGTCTATGAATATATTTAGATTCCATTTCTGCCAATAGACCTCCTAAATGTTACACACTGGACCTTTAATCTTATGCTGCCTCAGTGTTCAGTGAGGTAAGTTTTTAGTTTGCCTTTCCAGTATAGGCGAGGCCGTATGGGCATTTGATCATATAATTAACGTTTTTGGTGTTGCATTTGATGACACCTTTTACTTTGAGCTCTTTACTGGAGTGGTTTGTGACTAAAAAAGTCACACTTAGAGGTGAAGTTACATTGTACTCATCATGTACATCTAGAATTGCCATCAGGAACAAGTAAAGATAAGAAACAGATATACTGAACACGAACCAAGTTGTAGCCATCATCAGGGCCATCAAGTGACATATTAGTTAAAAACTTGAACAACATTTCAAAATGTTTCGACACTGGTTTATTTTGATTTGTGCGAGCAAAGCCAGGCAGCAGCTTTGACAGAGGAGAGTTAAGTGGCTACACAAGGAATTCCCCAATGAACATGATTGTGTTTTTCAGGTGAGGATTCAGATGCAAAAAGCTTTGCAGATTGCACAAATGTTATTCACTTCAACACCTCTTGGAAATGTTGTGTCAAATGATATAAAAGAAAGTGCTCCACACTGGGGAGGAAAGCATTAATGGGGTCAGTGATTATGCGTCACCTACAGATCGGGCTGCTTTGGTTGTCATGGCGTCACATTTCTTCCAGCTGACCAGGTGCCGATGAGTTACTCAGGTGTGGCCTTTTGCTAGCTTTAGAAAAATGCAGATGAGATCGCAGGCAGCAGACATGTGTCTCACCTCATGACTGTGAGCAAAGGTTGAAAATATCTGAATACATCGACTCATATACTGTAAAAATTATGTAATAAATACTTTTAAGATAATTGTACTAGAGTACCTTCATTTTAAATGACTACACTTTAACTGCACTACATGTCAGTGGGAAATTAACTTTTTACTGCATCACATTTACATTTACCTGATGGCTGTAGTTACTCTTAACTCTGCAGATAAAGATTTTAAATACAAAACCCAGGATACATTGATAAAATACCACTGATATCATGTTTCTATCTCACCATCCTTTACTTCTTTCTGTCTTTATGTTTTTCCCACCCTCCTACTTTCTTTTATCTTTCCTTCAGTGTATCTTTCATTATTTTAACCTTTCCTTTATATTTTCCTTTCTTCAATTGTTCCTCTTTCCCTTTATCAGTCTTATCTAAAAACATGGAAATCCTCAAAACTGGAGAAACTAACCTTTGCTCTCTACCATAACTCCACTACCATTGCTTTTACTTTGGATACTTGAGTACATGTTACTGCTACTACTTCTTTACACAGCTTTTACACAGCTCAGTTGTGTGAGAGAGGAGATTGCTGTTTTGTATTAGAAGTTTAGAATATTTCAGAATGTCAAACTGATACTGATAAATGGATGAATAAGTCTCTAAAATCTATGACCTCTGTTGGTTGCGTTGAATCTTCGGCTGCATATTTTATGCCCAAGCTCTTGCATAGCTGTACTGAGTATGTACTCCTGCATGTTCTTCCTCACTTCTTTTTTATGTGTCTCTGTCTTCAGGGCTTTCTGTCAGACCTGCTGGAGAAGGCTAACAGACACTATGATGACCAGAAGCTCCAGGAGTACACACAGACTATCGTAAGACTCTCTCTTAAACACATGCATGCACACACACAGTTATCACTACTCTGTTGAGCTTAACCTTACGCTGCTCAGTATCAGGAACACAAGCGTCATCGTTTTAATTTTTATTGATTTTTAAAAGTAAGCCAGTCGGTTTAACGTTTCAATGTTGTGTTCCTTGCTACAAGAAGACGCTGTTCACCTGTAGTAAACAAGGTCCTGTCTCAGCTTTCAGTAATATAAACCTTGGAAAATAATAGGGAGAAAACACAAATAAAACACATACTGATTTTCTATCAGAGTCTCTCAAAGTAATTTAAAAAAAACCCTAGAAATGGCTAAACTAAAATAAAAAGTAAAATCTTGTTAACACCAACAAATCCTACAGAAACACTGTGAGCCGTCTGCACTGTTTATGAAAGGTGTATGTCTAGTGTCCATCTGGCCAGGAGGACTACGGAGACCTATCGTGCCGGTGGCAGCAGCGCTGTGCGGCTGAGTGGTCGTGACCCATCATGTCCTGCAGGTTGTGTGTTTACAGCCCAGATGTGCTAACATCTGCTTCTTCCAGGAAGCCTCAGAGCTGACCTGACCTGATTTGCTGAAGCAGTTTTCTTAACACGCTTATAGACATACATGTTTTTATGGTTTCTTTATACCTTTATTACACGTTTGGTAAAATGATAATTGAGGTAATACAGCGAGTTGGTAGAAATTTGTCAAAATAATCCCTACTTAATAATGACATAGGTACCAATATCATACAGGCGCTGCATTTGCTATAGTGATTCCTGTGCAAGCTTTACAGTAAAACCACAGCTCAGTCTTCTTAAATTGGCTATTGTGAGTAGCATATATCACACAGCTGTTCCCTAACCCCTAATGTATACCTTTCATAAAACCAAATTAATGGTTTTATACCAAATATGTTTGCTGTAACACTGTACAAAGGTCCATCATTAGCTTCTCTTTGTGAGAAATCTAAATCTAATTTTACTCTTTACTCTGCCCTAAAAGAGAGAATTAGGTTATTATTCTGTAAGAAATTCACCATCAGCTTCATTGACAGTCCCTTTACTGGCCCCCTGTTAAACATCTAGAACTATGAAAAAAGTTGTGGATTTATAATAAAGGTAGAGACTTTATGGCTGTCCATTCTATTTCTCAGTCAATGAAATTCATGGAACCACATTTGCCTTCAATTTGACAGCATATACCTATAAAAAACCTCGCTTTCATTCTCTCTCCTCTGTCCCTTCCTATCTCTGTTCTGCTTCCACTTTGTAGCTCAGGATGTTTGATCTGAATGGAGATGGGAAGTTGGGCCTGTCAGAGATGGCAAGGTAATGTGCAAATTTACTTGGTTCTGTTCGCTATATAAACGCTATGGAACACATTGCCTGCTGATGTTCACCGTCATCGGATTTGAATCATTTAACACTTTTTATGTCCACTAATAATGGCCCTCTCTCCCACAGGCTTCTCCCAGTTCAGGAGAACTTCTTACTCAAATTTGAGGTATGTGACAAACATGGTGCATAACAAAATGTTCATGCACAATAAAATGGGTATATTACACACAATTAGTGTCACTAAACCACTTATACTGGAGTTTTGTCTTACTGTGACTTAAACATTGTTTTTACAGGGTGTCAAGTTGACCACTGAGCAGTTCAATGCCATCTTCACATACTACGACAAGGTAGGGTTGTCGACTTCTTTCATACACACACACCAAACACTGACTGAGGTCTGGCCCAACTTCTGGGTTAACTTCTCTTCCATTCGCTTTCAGTCGTCAAGGCATTTTGGCACAGGCAGTTTCTTTCATCTGTCGTACTGGAAAACTGGGATCCTCCGGGGATATTCTGTCTACGTATTCTGAGCTAAATTGGTATCTCCTAGAATCCTAGAACACTTCATCATTCATATTTAATTAGAAACAGTTAGCTAAAGTTATTTTGTTTGTAACAACTACATCCCCCATGAGTTTTAGCCACGGGAACTATCAAAACATCATGGGAGCTGTTGTTTGGTTAAAATAATAAGGTGTGTTTGTAGATACAAATTTAATTTAGCCGAGGCTAGTGGAGAAGAAGCTAGCTTGAAAAGAGGCTAGGGACTCTGAGTCAGGTAGGTTTGTTCGTGCATAATAGTGTACTGTATTTGAAAGCTAATGTGCTAATGTGGCGAGAGGACTTGGAGAAAGAAAATGTGTATAGTACATTTACAATAGGAACAAATTGTAACATTGCACACATTGTAAAAAATAGACTAGACTCTTGAGTCAAGTTGTCTGGATGACTCAGCACTGTTTGTTTTGGAGTTTCCCTCATCATAAATATGCAAATTCCTTGTTTTGTACCTAGGGCGCTCCCCAACTACCTAGGGAAATGAGTGAGGCTCGGCACACCTGTCCCTTTGTAAACAGCTCAGGGTGGTTGAGCAGTGGTTCAGTTAATGGCCACCTTTTCCATATTAGCAGTAGATTGGTGGGGAGGGACCACAGGGAGTGATGTGATACAAGACAGACGGGAGCAGAGCACATTTACAGGCGAGAGTTGCGCATTGTACATCTGTTAAATCATTTTTCTTATTTATGATATCTTGTGAGTTTTTGTCATCCTGGGGGACCAGCCATAATCTAGGTATCTATAAGGAGGCTGTCTCACTTTTTGAAGAAATAAACAACTCAGCTGATGTACCACAGCAGCAGCAGTCTAATTTGTATGTGCTAAATGCTATTGTTAGTTAGTGATATACATTTTAATTGAATTTAATGACACATTTGCTGTCTATCTATTGGGACATTTATAGTCTGCTTGGAAAAATTATGTATGTCTGACATTTTTTTCTGCCAAAAATATCCACATTAATATCCTAAAAAACAATCTACTACCTCATTAAAAGTTCCAGAATCTATAAATATGCAAATTATGTTCATTTCTAAAGTTTTCTTGCGAGACACAAGATGTCTCCTATTTCACTGAAGTTCATTCTCAGTGGATGTGCACTGGTGGCTTTCTACATCACACTGTACAAGTTGCATACTGGACCAGGATTGACTTCCAAACTGTTTGTGATGTCACAAATCATGCCCTGCCCCTTAGAATAAGATTTTAAGTGTCTTCTAGTGTCTCTGCACATACATCATTCTGCACAGTAATGGGCAAACATCCAGCTGTAGGAAGAGGAAGAAAAACATAATTTTGAGAAGACTTTAAATATTCATTCTGTGAGGCAAATATGAACTAAAATAAAAAGTAAAATCTCATTTGTTTCACGGGGAGGGGGTAGCCTACAACCAAATGTTTAGACTAAAATCTAAATCGAATTTTTAGTAAAAAAATATGTGTTAAAATGGTAGCAATGGTGTCAGTGTAAGTGACATTGGCAAACAAAATGGCAAACATAACAAAATGGCACAGTGCATTGAGCACGGGGGTGGGGGGTGGAGGGTTGCGTGCATGTTCATGTCTTGCATTGAAGGCTAGCACTCTGTCTATCTCACTTGCAGAGGACAGGGTTGAACGTTCAATTATAGATGAGCCATTGCGGTCCATTCGTGTAGACTCTCTCTGCGAATGGAGCACTACCATTTATGTGTGTAATTAGTTTCATCATTTTGTTATGAGCTCAGCCCCTGCAGCTGAAACACTGGCAGCGGCTGTCACTGGCGCTGAGAGATGGTGGGCAGGGCAAAGTGTGTCGGGTCAGCTGAACACTAACATGGCTCACAGTGCCACACTGTAATGTCTAAAATGCAAGATGGCATGCAACTTAGACTGACTGATACCTGATGTCGCTCTGCTTTCCCAACACTCTGCAGAGTCGTGGGTCTTCAGCCTAAAAGTGAAAATAAATAGAATTCACACTTTATTCCCAAGATCTAGGACACTTCAGTCTTTGCAAACATCAAAGAGCATCTCCAAAAGTGAAAAATAAGACTGGCAAGCCACTCAGCTCTGAAGTCATCTTGAGACTGAGCCTAGATGAACAGAACGTGGTTTTGTGCCTCATGCCAAGGGAACATTTCCAACAATTTGGACTTATTTTTTGGCCCCAAGCTCTAAACACTACTGTGAGACATAACTCATTAATTAGCAAAGCGGCTCTCTATTGACTTTACAGCTAACCCTCTTTACAGAGTTGTGAATGGGAAGTCTTTTCTAAATCATCATTCATGAATGGCCGTTTGGCTGGTGCATTCATGACAGCTGCCATAAAATACTGAATGAAGTTGAGCAGCAGAGCAGGGAATAAAAATCCGGAAGCTCAAACTCTAAACATAGCTGTGGCACACTGTTTGGAAAGGAATTCAGGATTTTTCGATCAAAGATAATACAATCAGGTGTAAAAGGGAAGCTACATGTTGTTCAGCTGTAGTTAAAATGTCTACAGATCACCCCAATGATCCCGTCTTGCCCTCCAGTCCGTTCTGAATGTTTCTGTCAACCTTTTTCAGGATGGGAATGGCTACATTGATGAGCAGGAGTTGGACGCCCTGCTACGAGACCTTTACCAGAAAAACAAAAAGGTGAGATTGGGGCTTTGGTTAAAGGTTTACAGGCTATGGTATACCAGCATAATGTGGCCTGGCTGGTGACTTGGAACCAGATAGATTTATGTCTGCTCCCCTCAGCTGCTTACTTCGTGTGCATTCTGTACATACCATGTATCAGAACAGATGAAAACAATATGTGTGTGTATATGTATGTATTTTAAACATAACTCTTTGATATAACATGCTATGCCTGATAGAATAGAATAGAATAGAATAGAATAGAATAGAAGTAGTAAACATGCCAAGTGAACAAGCTGCATGTTCTGAAGAAGCTTTATTGATACCGTGAAATGATCCAAGCGTATTAACTGCCTATTATCCCCATTCAGGATGTGTATATTGGTGCAAGCCTTGACTGAAAGCTTGTCAAACCACGGGCACAATCTCAGCATGAGATGAAGGTGCATTTTGTGTCTTAGGCTCGGATGATATCACTGAAGTCCTCTGTCTTGTTGTCAGGATGAGGCCAGACAATGGATACAGGGCAAGGGGCTGCTTTTTAGCAGAAATTAGAAACATACATTTCTGATTGAGAGAACAAATTTCAAGTCACATTTCAAATTTCTTTGTTTAGTTTTGTTGACATTGTGAGGAGAACATTAAATCACACACTACTACAACAACGTCACAACAGACACAATAAACTCTTGTGTCTGTTGTTTTCTTTGTGGTCCTGATGTGATGATGATTAGCTCTACACACGCAGTGGGGCTTATTTAACACAGCTTCTTCAGTACATCTAACTGCTTGGTGAGGGTGCTGACTTTTAGCCTGGAACGTGTAGCAATTTGAGTCTTTTAGCATTATATAATATATGTAGGCAAGGCATGGTTTTTATTTTTCTGCAGCTATCCGATTAATGAAAAGTGCGACAACTAAAACTCTTCTCAGCGACTAACGAATAAGTCGACTATTGGGGGTCAGCCCTAAAAATAACTAAGAATTTCAAATTAATGTCAATAGTTGGCCTCCACAGCTTTACTGACTCTTGTCATGCCGCCCTTTCATTCTCATTCAGGAGGTGGACTTGAAAAACCTGTCAGGCTACAAGCAGAGCATCATGAGCCTGTCTGACGGAGGGAAGCTCTACCGTGGCGAGCTGGAAATTGTCCTCTGCAGGGAGCCAATTGCCTGACTCTTCCTCCTCTCTTGTTGTATATCTTCATTTTCTCTGCCTGCCCCGCCCTGCTCTCCTGTGACCACACCCACTTTCTGCTGCCTGGCAACATATACCAGGTGCATGTGCCAGACACCCCCCCC
>NW_023339762.1:4930553-4932145 GCF_004916995.1 Morone saxatilis | reverse complement strand
CTGCCTGGCAACATATACCAGGTGCATGTGCCAGACCCCCCCCCCCCGCCCATCATTGCCCCAACCCCTCCCCAAAGTTACAAAATCAGAATGAATGATAAGTGCACTGTCAGCACACACAGCTCTTCTTCCTTGAACCCTTATTCTCTGCAATCTGACCTCTCGGTCCTAACCATGACCTGTCTGATACCTCTAGCTTTTCACCTTCTCAACTCTCCCCGATGTCCTTAACTATTTCTGACCTCATCCCTTGCTGTGCCTGACATGCAACTCCTGACCAAAAGCCCAAACCCATTACACCACAGAAATGACCATTTGACCTGAATCTTGACCCCGGCTTCAATGACCCCTCCGTTCCTTCGCTCTTTCATCTTTCCATTAGATACAATATATAGTCAATCAAAACTGCAGACAGCTGTGTTTGAATTTGTCTAATTTATAGTCTGTGATGGAACTGGTATTGATTGTTCCACCTCTATTTGTCCTGAAGCCCTCTTGTTCCATTGCCATAATATGATTTTCATTTTCAATGTTTGTTTTTGGCTGATACTGTCAATTGAAAATATTAATAAACTGTCTTAAGAAGTTTTGTATGAACATGATTTTGTTGAAGTGCCACTGGTGGTTATGCCTTGATGAAAAAGATTCCTTCCCGGACTTTCTCATTCCTTACAGTCTAAATATTTCAACCATCATGCAGTGCTGTGCCACTCTCTCAAAGTTACATTTCCCAATGACTTTCAGTTTGCTGACCTTCTGCATACCAACATATTTATTTTATCAAGGCCTCCCAGCTTTAAACTGTTCCCTCACCTTCAATCCACTAGTGTAAGCAAAAAGGATTAGCGATGGATGCAGTCACAACGAGAGCAAGTTGGGGTACAATTTAAAGATATAGTAAAGTAAGCTGTTGTTGGTTTCCCGTGTTGAGCATCTTAACACCAGAGATTCTGGTGCTCCCCCTGCAAATGTATTGCTGAGTGTGCATTGGAATCAAGAAGATGACAGAAATAATGGCTGTTTTGCTGTAGCACTGACTCAGACAGCTTTATTTGCAGCATGATGTCTCTCTCCCGGTTACATAATGAAAATGACTGAAGAAACAAGCAGAGTGATATTGCTGAGTTTGCACTGCAAGACACTGGCTGTGTTTTCCCCTCTTGTGAATGAAATGAGGCGGCATAACGAAACACTTCTCTCCTCACTTTGAGTTGCTGATAGCCATCCTGAGGCGCTCCAAAGACAAAAGCTGACCTATAGTTCCAGTTAACATCCATCAGTTTCCAATGGATTTACAGATTATCTTCAGTCATTCACTTGTTCCTTGGGAAGTGAATTGAATTAAAGTTTAATTGTCCAAAAGATTAAACATTTAAGCTTAAATAGACCCAGATATTAAATTAATTTAAATAACATTACAATTTTAAGTGGGAAACACTATAAAGTGGGTATGAAATACTAGATGTAGTTAGCACAGTTTACAAGATAGATTCCCACTCTAAAATCCTTACAGGTTTAACACCTGTAAGTAATTTAAGTTAAAATTTTCAATCAAGTGTAGCTCCATCTTGTCCTAGTGTAGTCTGACTCAC
>NW_023339762.1:4921158-4930530 GCF_004916995.1 Morone saxatilis | reverse complement strand
CAAGTTTTATGCAGCATTCTCCTCCCCTTCCTCTTTGTGTTACTGTTTTCAAAATCCCCTTTGCCACAGGAAACAACCACCTCTGAGCTGGCATCCTACACGCTGAAAAAGGCAGGTTACCCTAAAGCCTAACCTGGTCGCTAATGGTACAGGACCCAAAACGACTGTGAACAAGCCAGCAAATTTTTTTTACCCATTATTCTGTTACTAGTCCTCAAATGTGACATTTCAAGGTCTCAACAACCCAACTCATTGGGATATTAGGATAGGGACTCCTAATATCAACTTGTATTTTTTCTTAATATTTTCAAATATATTTTCTTCACCTCATAGTCTCCATCCAGTTTAGTATTTGATCTGCGTTGAGATAATGTAGTTTAACAAAAATTGCCACAGCTACCTGGCAACAGAAGTGCTAAAACAAACAAAAAATGTTTCCAAAAAGTATGATGTTCCATATTTGGTGGCCTATTCACATAAACAAATTTTGCTTCTTTTTGCAGATTTTTTTCATAAATGACCAAAGCAAATCTAAAAGGGAGATAATCAGATCTGACATCACCTCAAAAGAAACCACAGTATGTCTCAGAAGCTTTAAAGCCCAATAGTAACATGATTGCAGAGGGTATTACACAAAGACTGCAATAAAATATAACTACAAAATGTAACCTCAACAATGATCTAAACTGACAACTGAAAGATTTGGCTAAAATTCCAGTGGTGCATCGGAGTTTTTCATCTTTTCCAGTTGAATCCAGGGTGCGTGGTTTCCCCAGCTCCTCAGCTGAGATGTTACTCCTGAGATAGTAGGACAGGACATGATATTTCTCGTAAAACCCCTGTAATTGAGTTGACATGCTTTTAAAGCCATCTGAATAATACAGCAAGCAGTGTGGAGCTGGTGCAAACCCACATCAATTAATCAGAAGCATTTAAATCTTTATATGACATGCAGCTGCACAAGAAAAATGTGCATATCACTAAAATTGCAATAAGAATTTAGCTGAAAAGAAGTCCTATGTATTTGTAGTTTTTAACGTGAGACTAACCTTTACTGAGTATAGTGGACACAAGTGGCAATTACAGGAAAATGCAATGCAACAATAGCTGATATAAGCTACAGGAAGGTTGTAGCAGTGAAATCATACAGGATTTTTGCTTTTATGACTTGCTTGAAATGCTAACACACAATGTAGCACAAGTCGAGAAGAGTCATAAAGTCATCAAGCTGACTGGATAATGTGAGGAATATCAATCTGAAGTTTGTAGCTAATTTTAGCCATTAGTCATCGCAAGTAAGACTGTGACAGCGAAACCCCTGAGTGTCGAGTTGAGCAAGGGTGTGTTTATGAATAAAAGTTTATTACAAGAATGAGATCTTTCAGAAGTTGCATAGTCTCACTGCAAAGAACAACTCAAAAGTAAAATGCAGTACTTGGGAATTGCTTTTTTTAAATGCTATTCAAATCCAGAGCTATATGAATTGTATCATGGTATATTTTCTTGTGTATCACATGAAATTATGTTTTGTTATTTAGGTTTAGCATTCAAAAATCTGCACACAGTCACCCAGCTGCCACATGCACATCCTTTCCCTCAGCCTGCCCTTGCACACACCTGTTCTGTGAGAAAGACTCTTTGCATCCAACAGCAAAACTAACAGCAGCACATTTCTCCCTCTGAAACATATTTATGCACTATCTCGCTCTTTTTGACAAAGTGAGATCTTTAATTACCGTTTAGTAGTGAAGTATAAAGATGACTCAGCTGTTGTTGTCAGACTTTCAAACACGGGGGAGAGGGCTTTGAAAAAAAATCTTCAGGGAGTGGGTGCACTGGTGTGGGAATAATTTCTTACAACTCCACATCATTAAAAAAGTAGTTGCTGAAAAGAGGCACATCTAATTAAACATTTTTGCTGAAGATGCAGTCATCGAGAGATTGGACAACTGTAGATACCTCAGTGCCACGCTTGATAAGTCTCTCTCCAACAATATTGTATCAGTCATCCAGAAGTAAAGAAACTGCCTCCACACATTCTGTACTTTCTGAATCAACAGAGAAAGGCACGCTTACTTCTTTAAATACGCACTTCTGCAGATCACTTATAAAGAATTCTCACTTGCTCCAGTTTTCTAAGATGACTATCAACCGTGAGTGGTAACCTGCATGGGACTGCAGGAGGAGTCTGAACTAAAAGCATTTGCAGAAGGAAAGAAGCATCTACAATCCCTGGACGCATTCTTACTAAGCTGCCTTCTGCTACCAACTGGGAGTCAATTTTACATTTAAAGTCAAACAGATGCAGGATGAACTTTGTTCTTTAACTATAAATCTGCTCAGATGAGAAAATGACAAACTAAAACTACATACTTTATTTCACAAAAAGGTAAATATAAAACATGTTTTCATACAGCATGTTATACTGACAATAAGCAAAACACAATATTAAGAGTAAAAGCTAAATATTATGTAGCATCATACTGTAATAAGGCTACTGTGACATTTCATCCTCTTACTTTACCATTTGCTCTTAGCCACACTAGTGCCATGGCCAACTGTTAGTTGATTGGTCCAGCATTGATCCAGGCTGAAATATCTCAACAACTACAGGATGGATTATCATGAGATCCTATTCTGACATTCATGGTTCCCAGATGATGAATCCTACAGGCTTCGATGATCCCCTGACGTTTCCTGTAGCACCACCATCAAGTTGACTTTTGTGGTTCTGAGTGAAATGTCTCTGCAATTGTCTATACATTATTTCTACAAAAGTCTATACTCCTCTACATTTACTGGTAATATGTTAGATTGCTGATGAATATTTTCCTTTTGAACTAAATCTGCATGTGACTTAAAATGTTGTGTGTTTTATCTCATGCCCTCTAACTATTTCTCAAACTCTTTAACAGTGGTACAGGAGAATCACACCCATTTTTAGAATTTGTACTATTGAGCACAAAGGTTCATTCTTGACCTTGGAAATAGTATTCTGAAAATCTTGACTCAATGTCCAGTCCCTATCTTTCCCCAGGAGCTTTCAACTGCAACATGTTTGAGTGATTTCTTTTTCTGTTTTTTTTACTGATTTGCACTATTTTCTCTCCTCTCCTGCCAGACTGAATTTTCCTCGGGACATTAAACAGCACTAAACATAAAATCGTGTTCAGAGTTTCACATGATGAGGGCAAGCACTCATCCAGGTTATTAAAAACAGTATTTACAATGAGCAAACTCAATAAGTGAATACCTGAGTAGAATAACCAAAGGATGCTGCATGTAAAACACTTAATCTACATCACTGTGATAAAGCAATGTGATAAAGACTGTAGGCAGCCAACTACACTCCCTGTATGCAGGAGAGAAAGAGAAGAGAATGTGAATACAAGAGGATAACAGCCATGATTTATTCATTGACGAAAGGAACCCTGGTATTTTATTTATGATCTCTTTAAATATAGCTCATGTGAATTAAATAAGTGATTGAAAATGGATGTTCCAACCTACATTCTTGTGTATCCCACACAGCCAGGCACATGCACACACTGAACACATGCATGTGCACACACATCCACAGTATGTCACATGTTAATACAAAGCAAACTCATACTGCAGGTGGATTGACTGCTACTGAAACATTTGACCAATCTATAACAATTCATCACAGTTCATTGCAAATAAAAAGCCGAATTCTCAGGGGAAAAAGCTCCCAGCATTTGGTCTAGAGGCTTTAAATTATTTTAAATAGCAGGTTGGCCAAATGAGGTCTACATGTTACCAGGAGAAATGTCTCTTCTGGCTCATTGCTCACTTCATCACAACAAGTCTAATTCTCTGTTACAAGCTGTCACGACTCACCCACTGTTAGTTTTTTTATGGTTGTGTCGAACAAAAACTATTTAAAGGCATGTGTTTGACAGTTGGGAAAAAAATGTGTATTGGCTGTCTGTCCGGGAACTAGACAAGAAGATCAATATCACTCATATCTGTCTTCAAATTAAGATATAGCCAGGAGATGCTTAGCTTAGCATAAAGACTGAAAAATAGGGGGAACAGCTGGCATAGCACTGTTGAAAGGCAAAAAAAAAAAAAAAAAATCAGCCTACCCTTTAACTGAAGTACTGTTTAGTTCTGTTTGTATTTGGATCCTTGCTTTGTTTTTCCTTGGACGTTGCCTGCCTTTTGGATATTGGATTTTGCTTGTTGCCTGACTAGTTAAGACTACCTTATCTGGTATTTACCTGTGCCTGCCTGACTATCCTGTAAGCTTCTTTGTATACTGACTCATTGTATTGCGCAATTTCTGCCTGCATTTGGGTCCTAATTGTTCATTTCTAACAGGGGCACTGTGGTGATGAGAAGACCGGTTCTTTTAAGTAACCCGCTATATAAGCTATATTTCAGAGAATATATAGCTTAGAATTATAGATCCAATATCATTTACACATCAAGCAGTCACGAAGCAACAAGATCATTCATTTAGAGTCTTGGAGGTGTGATCTCTTTCAGCTCTGTTTTTGGTGTCTGCCAATTCTTAAGAGTACCTGGCATTTCGCTGTTTAATGCTAGCTAGATGCGAACTGTGTCTGCTGTTTAGTGCTGAGCAGGTATTGAGGTTTTTAGACCTGTTATGCAGAAAACAGCTGCCTGATGTGGCTGAAAACTGCTATGAGAGCAGTGAGGGCTTTACCAGCTTTACTTTATTTTACAGTAAAATTTAGCTCAAAACACCATGAAGCTCTGTAAAGCTGAGGGGGACTATAGATGTGGGTAATAATTCTCTGTACTGTACTGGAGGTACAAAGAAATAAAGACAGACTGATAAAACAGTGGTATCGATCTTCTCCTCTATCTCTCGGCAAGATATTTAAGGAGAATATTTCCCAAAATATAGAACTATTCTTTTAAAAAAACTTTCCCCTGTGTTAAACCTCACTTTATAGCTGATTGTGTCTTTCTTGTTCAAGGTCAGTAAAAAAAATTAAAAATAAATAAGGCATAAACTTAATCATGACTGACAAAATCCTTGACATAAAGGGACAGTGACCCAGAGTCATATTAGTGTAGTTTTCTGTGAGATCATTGTATTGGAAATCCAAAACACTAAAAGTAGTTGCAGAAATGAATATCTTTTTTCTTGGTTTGAATGAAGATTGTCAATGATATTTTCAATGCTTTATGCTTTTATAGGGCTCCTGACAGAGTCCCAATGGCCCATTAATGTTTATTCCTTACCCCCAAGCTAATATAGAATGTTTCAGGAAGAATATATGAAAGAGGATCCTTAAGGGATACAGGGAAAGGAAGTACTATGAAATTATCAATACGGACATTTTCAGTTACAGAAAATTCTACTGGAGTGACTCAACTTCTCCTTCACTTTGGTTGAATGTTACATAGCCATGGAGAGTGATGTTTAATAAGTTATATCTTCAATCTGCTGATTTTGCTTGACCTCGTTCGAGCAGAAAGGCACACAAAGATGTAAAATATGTGACGAACAACCATCAGGGAAATTTATGGTGGTAGAAATTGTAAAATTTTACTACTACAAAGAAATCCATTGTGCCTTTTAATCTCGGTGTATCCCAATGTATTCAGTGTTTAAAAGTGTTGGCTGCATATTAAATAATGTATCAAAAACAGAGCCTTACACCAAAAGACAACATTGATGATCCTAAATAAAAACTTCACCGGTAGGTTGTCAAACTGTATCATGTTTCATCTGGAGTTCACATCCAGTGACTTTGCTACAAATGTCACTATGCCTTCTTTCATGTTCCACCGTGTACAATGGAGTTAAAGCAGCAACAGTACTGTAACAGGTGGTCCGTCATACAGTTTGGTCAGTCATAAAGTCAATATAGCTTCGAGGCAGCTGTTTCAATAATACGGGTGTTAAATGAACTCTGGTGGACATGGCCTGTACATTATTCATTATGTGATTTTGTTGAGTAGGCAACAGTTGAAAGTAGCAGCAGAACTGCAAAAATGGAAACATCACATGTTGTCTGTCCTGTCCCTCTGCACCGCTTACTGAACAGACCAACAGCAACCTAAGCTATTAACTGATTGCTGAATTTTGTGTAGAGACAATACCTCAATATTGTGCATGCTTAGGGGAGCCAGTTAACAGCCTCCAGCTTCAGGAGCTCAGCTCTGCGCCACACACTGAACCACTAACACCCCATCATTTGCACTGTGTGCTCTGTGCCAAAGTAATGTGTCTGTAAATGGAGGAACAGAAGCCAAATTCCAAATTAACTGACCTGAAGCAGACCAAGGATATCTGCTGCTCCCAAGCACCAGGAGCTTTAAGAAAATCTGGACTTAGGAGGCTGCCAGAGAAACCATCTGTGTGCTGTGACTACATAAGCTGCATCAGCTTTGCTGTCACCCATATCTCTGCACATCTTTGCTTCAATATTTGAAAACTAACTGAATGCAAAAGCAAACAGTCGATCCCCTCTCTCCTTTACAAAATTACTATTCGTGAAAGCCAGACTATCTAATCATAAATATCAGATGGTTCAGGAAAATCTAATTATTTTAATATTGTCAACATTTGCGTTTCGAAAAGAGGTGCTTTCCTTTTTTTCACCTAATCCAATGAAGATGAAAAAGTGGAAGCAAACACATTATGCAGTCCTCGAGAAAATGACAGCCACCTATTTGACTATTTTAATAACCACTGTCACATGTTAAATAACACCATTTAGCATTTCTAAACTGATGTTATACAACAGCAAGTGGAGGTGTGCTGTAACAGGTAACTTAGTCCGGCTATGTCCCCACCAGAGGGGCTGTGTCTATTTTGGGAATGTCATAAGAACAAATGAATTTAATTCAGTTCCATTCAATTGTATTTGTATATGACCAAATCATAACGGAAGTTTTCTCAGGACACCTTTCAGATAGCAGGTCAATTATTTACAGACAGTTCTGACTCAATCATTACACTGCAGGTATGTAACCATTAATAACATTTAATAGTGTTATATGAACATTTGATATGACATCTTTCATATGTTCTGCCTCATGAAGCCAAGCTGTGATCACATCCGGATTTTGGGGGAAATGTTGCTTTTTTTTATGTCATTACATATTTCTTAAAGAATGGGAATATTGTTTTGTTATCTACAGAAATTTGAAAACATTTTGCTGATCCAGACTGAACTGATGAATGGGAACTGTATTCACTCTTAACAAAATCAGCTTTGGGTGCAATGAATTGTGGGAAGTAGGATCCTGGATGTGCGGAGCTAGAAACGTCCTCCTCCCCATGATGCACTGCTGTGTGTGACGGTGTGAGGAACTGTAGTTTAAACAAGTCTCCCCCATGTACAGGCTCCGGTTGGTTTTGGTGAGGTAGAGCGACCCCCCCACCTACCGGAGGACTCGCGCGACAGCGGCAGATTTAGCAAAGCTCCGTCGCGAGAAGTGTCTGGATAGAGAGCTCGCGCACCGCCACCGGGCCGCCGTTTGTAAAGATAACATTAGCAATGAGTGGTGCTGTGAATTTCAAGAACTGCGGCTCTGTGCTGGTAACGGGAGCCAGCCGAGGGCTCGGGCTGCAGATAGTCGACAGCCTGGCGAGTGGAGGTTTCTCACCCGGTAAGATTATAGCCACGACCAGAGAGCCGGCGAGAGCACAGGTAAACACCAACACCTGCTGATGCTGCCTGTGAGCTAACCATACACACCGTAGAGCCTTAATACATGACCGATAACCTTGTTCTGCACGACGCTTAGTCGACCTACTTTACGGGCGAAGGTGCATCAAGTAGTGAAATGGAAGTGAAACGACATTAGAGGGCGCCATTGCTCCCTCACTGGTTGTGCGGATGGACAATGACATTATGTGCTTTTGACCTACAGAAACTTCAGGAACTGGCACAGAAACATCCCAACATCCACATAGTCACACTGGGTAAGCCAGGGGAGAATGGTTGCAGCCCCACACACAGCCCCACTCTGTTTTTAGAGGTGAATAATAACATTCATTCAGACATACAATCACCAACAGACAAAACAACCCTAAATGCATGCACATGTTGCCCCCAATGTATGTTTGAACTGTTTAGAAACAACAATGTACACATTGGAGATATTTTAAGTTTCTGGAGTTATTTATTCATTTCTTTCCCCTAAGATAATGTTTGAGCTCGTATTCTCTTCCATTTTTGTTTGTTTTTGGTGCCTCACACTGTTGATGTGTCTGTCCACCAGATGTAGTGAACCAGGCGAGTATAGAGGGGTCTGTAGAAGAGGTGGGGCAGCTGCTACAACAACAGGGTCTGAACTGCCTGATCAACAATGCAGGGATCAACGTGGTGGCCGACTTCCATACGGTCACTGCAGAGATGATGATAGAAAACTTCCATACTAATGCTGTGGCTCCTCTAATGATCACCAAGGTAATGTTCATTATTAGATTTAGTGTTTTCTGTCGACTTGCGTGTTGTGGATCAGCTACTTACTGAGAGAAAGGCCTCACTTATCCTGACAGTGAAATAGAAAAGAAGCCACCTGTGAGTAGTTAATTTCCTGAATGATGCAACTAAAACAAAAGGATGACCTTGATGGACAGAAGTAACAAAAGCCCTTAGCCCAGGGCAGACTGCATTTCATAAATATGTTAATTATTAATTCATTAAAAGACTGGTTGCAGTTGGCCTCAGAGGACGGTCGGACTACAGAGCAGCACCCTGTGCTGGTGGAGGTTCAGGCACTGATCAGGGCAGATGCTTGCTGACACACAGTTTGCTCCAATTGAAGGACAGTCTGTGTAACTACACACACACACTGCAGTGTGTATATTAGACTGCCACTGTATCGCTCTCTAGGGCTCAGGCTTTAAAACATGCTATATTCACATGAGAGGGGAAAGAAGTTGATTATTTGGTTTGTTGATCGGCAGATAATTTATTGGCCGGCATCATGTGTGATGTCTTTAAGCTGGATCTGATTGATGCCAAGCAAAAAGAGTTCGCAGGAAGGCCATGTTGATGTTTTTTGTGCTTGCTCGTTGGTTTCAGCCTTTTTTGGCTTTTTGATCTGGTGTATAGTAAGAGAACCACGTAATTATGTCTGGCTTGTTTGGATGTATTGGAGTAAAGAAGCGAATTTTGAAGTCTTTAGGGTTGTGGGGGGGTTCTGCCTCTGCAGTCACATAGCCGGAAAAACACCAAGGGAATACTGAGAGGAGTTTTCTATTCCTCACACACACATTCACCTGGAGAAACAACACACACAGGAACACATTTTGCAATAGCTGTACGAGCAGTTTTTCAAACATTTAAAATGTATTATTTGAAGTTCTTGATTATTAGTTTGATTTATTTACGACTTTTATGTTACAGTCGTATG
>NW_023339762.1:4919002-4921058 GCF_004916995.1 Morone saxatilis | reverse complement strand
TGGCCCTTCACGAAGGGTTACATTTTCCACTTTTTATTGAGAGGTGTTGATTCAACTTTACGGTATTTTGGAGGATGTAGTTTGTGGTGTTGAACTGTATTACATTGTTATACTGACAGGTTAGGTGTGTCTATTGTTTAGCATACTTTCATTTATATAAATGGGTTGTCAGTGCAACGCAATACAGAGTGTAAGTTGGACGTACTGCCACCGGATGGCACTGTTTTATCCCTCCCCACAGACTGTGCAGATAGTGTGTTTTACTCTGACTGCAAATGTTTGGCCAGTTTTATCATTAAAACTTGCAGGTGTAGTTTTGTTACTAATATTATGTATTGTTTGCGGTGTCTATTCTGTTATTAGAATCATCTAAATAAAAATGTAATCATTTTCAAACTGCACACCTGGTAATTGTAACAAGATTTTGCATATCCATGAGGCTCGGATGCAATATCATTTACAGCTTTGTTCTCAACATACTGATCTCCCTCTCATAGACAGGCTGTACAGTAGCTTGAGTCCTAGCTCAGCTGTAATGTGCTCTGTTCTGCCCCTGCCAGGCCTTCCTGCCTCTGTTGAAGCAAGCTGCGTCCAGAGGAGGAGCAGGTGGCACAGGGAGCATGGGCATCCAGAGGGCAGCAGTCATCAACGTGACCTCTCTGCTGGGCTCTGTGGAGCTCAACTGGGGGGAACGGGCCAACAACTTCAAATGGTACCCCTACAGGACATCCAAGGTACTGCTGCCATGAGACCAATACACAAATACATTTGCTCAGTACCTGTTAATTAAAAAGGCTGTTAAAGCGTATATGCTAGGTTAACTCTGCTTTGGTATGACTACAGAATGGGAGCTTCGGCTGTTTCTGGTTGGGTCATCTATTTGTGAAGAAAGCCTGGAGTGCTCTTCTGATTAAATTGGCAACAAATGATTTTAGGAAAAATGTGAAATATCAGCTGCACCTTCTGGAAGTGAGTCGGGTTTTGCGTTGTGTTGCCTAGTAACTTGTTTCTGCTTGCCTTCTCAGAGTGCCCTAAACATGGTGAGTCGCTCTATGGCTGTAGACCTGGAGCCTCATGGGATTCTCTGTATGGCTATACACCCTGGCTGGGTCCGCACTGACATGGGAGGGTCGCAGGTAAGGGCCAACTCTGTCACAGTGTCTTCGGGATGGCAGCCAATAATAATTCCCTTCACAGCATGCCATTCCCTCTTTGTGTCCTTGCACCCGCGTACAAGGACAGTCGACACCGTTGAGACTAAAAGATTTTTGTTAATCAGATGTTGTCTAAGAGAACTTTTCCCTACATACCGCTGCCTACATTTAAACACACCTGCAGCTTGGGAGTGGCCTTGCGTGGCAATGGGGCCACATTCTGGTTGTTGTAGGTTTTCTGACTTCTGAGCAAAAGGGAATACCACAGCCCCTTTCCTCTATTTCTCTGGTCATGTAGCACCCGTTTTAAATATGTTTGATCTTTCTACTGCATAGACAGCCCAGTTTTATGAGAAGACCATCTTTCCAGGAAATAACGATCTGTGACTAAAGCATACCAAACACTGAGAACATGGAATCTCCTCATTTAGTGAGAAAGAACCTACAGGATCTATTGATTAAAATAGATCAGCTGTAACACTGTGTTGTGTGGTAAAATTGTCTTTTTCCGTTGAGGAGCTGGTGCACATTTTATATTTACTTCACATGTTAGTGTCCTGAGTGATATTTGGATTATTGTATTCAAATTTCTAAGAAGTGTGTCTGAATACATTTTCTGTCTCTTTCCAGGCTCCACTGAGTCCAGAGGAGAGCGTTTCTTCCGTCTTGTCTGTGATTGGTGGACTGACTGAAAAGGATAATGGGTCATTTCTGAACTTTACAGGAGAGGTGTTGCCTTGGTGATCCTTTTCATCAAAGTAATGAGTAGGATGATTATTATTATTATTAATAATAGATCCTAATGGCTGTTTATTCAGTTCGGAATAACTTCAGCTATGCAAAAGTGTTACAAACAGTGAGTGTTAATAATCTTAATGGAGCTCTATATATATATATATATA
>NW_023339762.1:4909122-4918977 GCF_004916995.1 Morone saxatilis | reverse complement strand
GACATAACATTTTTCCCCCCCACCCCAGGGAAATGAACATTAACATTCAGCCCACATTCCCAGGGTCACTATCACCCTGTCACATAGTCTCCATTGCCAGATGGGCGGGACCCTTCATTCTATGGAGGCGTGTTGGCGTAAAGCTGTGTCAGGCGGCGCTTGGTGGGTTACCCCCACCCGTTAGCTCTTGGCCTGGGCTGCCACAGGAGAGCCGCTGCTGGGAACAGAGGTGATGCAGGTGCTGGGGGGCTGTGACTCTGTGCAGGCGGTTTGAGCTCAACGAGTCCCATTCTCCAGTCTGTAAGTAGCCGGCCCTAGCGCTTAGTTCACCGCAGAGGCTCTGACAGTACGACTGCAGCTTATGTTGGCGGTTGGGGTTTGATTTTCTGACCCAATCCTCCTGCAGAAAGTGATGGGGTCTTGTACTCTGTGCGTGGCCATCAAATTCTCTCTTATCATCCAAGCCTGCGAACCTTTCACCTGAGCTTTGGCTTTCTGTAGCCCTGGCTCCCACGTGCAGGAGCTGGCTCAGCTCTCAAGCGATCCAGTGGTTGCTTTAAGTTCGCGCCCCAATCATGAGCAATGCAAGTGACTCTTCCTGTGGTGGAATGCTTGGATGCCCGGATGGTCAGGAGAGTTTGGTCGCTGAACGTTTTTCCCTCTCCAGGACAGGCCCGGATTCCATTTTTTGAGAGTTTTATTTCAGTCTTTCACCCCCCCCCCCCCCCCAAATTACTCTCTGGGGTGATACGCACTGCCCGTCCTGATGTGCTTGGAGTGGACCGTATTCGCGAGAAACTCTGAACTCCGCTGATGGCAAAAATTGGGCCCGTTATTCGTATGTGCGACCACTGGGAAGCGCCCCAGCGCCCAAACAGGTTGTCCAGGCGGTCGATATGGAGTGTGCAGTGATGGATGCTCAGTTGAAAACCTCTGGCCACTTTGAATGAAGGATCGTGCACAACCAGCAGGTAGCGCAGCGTGAGGCAGTGCCCGTGAAGTTCTCCACAGAGGTCGACCTGGGAATATGGTCCCAGTGTGAAGACGGCCAAGGGGTCGGGGTGAGAGGGCTGTGGCAGGCGACCAGTTTTCCCACTCAGGAGGCAGCAAGGCGCAGTTACGTACCAGATCTTCAACATCAGCAGTCTATGTGGGGCCACCCAACACTGTGTCAGACAGCGCTGCTTCACCATTGACCACCCCCAGGTGCCCCTCATGGCCATGTGTAGTACTCTGGACCTTGACGAATCTTCTGGAACGACCGCACGGTGGCCACGAGCTAGGCACACCGCCCCCAGGCAGGAAGCTCTTCGCCTGGAACAGTTATGTAGGGGAGCAGCCTGTCATCCCACTTTGGCAGGCCAGCGTCCTGGACGTATGTGCGGAGGGATTGTGGGGCCTTCATCATCAGCTTTGAGCCTGCTGAAGCTCCGCCCAGGGTGACCACTGAACCTGGAGGTGGCCCGTGCAGGATGTGGACCCAGTCATCGTCGCTCCTTTGGTCTGATGTCCACTCCGTCGTCTCCTTCGTCACGTGGCCACCGTGTTGGCCCGGACCAGGCATAAACTCCAGACTGAATGTACTGTTTCAGCCTTGTCAGCCAACCGCAGGCAGTCTCATGGCCTGTGCCCCGAGCCTTGAGCGCAAGCAGTGCAGTTCAGCGGCTTGGTGTCGGCGAATGGTGAAAGGCCTTCCGTATAGGTAAACATGCCCGCCCAGAGGCAGGCCAGAGACCTCCCCTCCCCCCCGAATACTTCGCTCCGATGGAGTGAGGGATTGATTGCGTACGCTTCGTGGCAGGCCGGGGTTAGTCCAACATAACATCCTTCCTGGCCAGCCGGCGCAGGGGGGCCGTTGAGGTCAGAGTAGTGTGTCATGGAATCTGAGGTAGTGGCGGCCATCCCCAGGAAGGAAGACAGGCTGGGATGCCGACTGCGGGTCTGCAGGGACATGAATGGCCTCAAGTTGTGGGACAGAACCGGGCGATGCCCTCCTTCTTGAGAGCCTGAAAGCCCAGGAACTCGACCTCCTCAACCCCGAACATGCACCTCTCAGAGTTTAGTGTGACTCCATGCTGTTACGAAACGCTGAAAGGCCTTGCTCCAGGGCGAGCGTCATCAGTGCAGGTGGAGGGCGCAATGAACCACCACGTTCATCCAGGTTTTTTTAGATGGAGACCCCTGGATTACCAAGCCAGTATGAGTGACATTATCTTCTGAAAGCCAGTCGGGGCTGAGAAAGTCCAAATGCATGCGTTTAAATCGAAAACCCCCACGTGGCGTGACAAAATTGCTTGTAAACGGTCATGCTGGCGTGCCAGGAGGACCTGCAGGTACCGTTGCGTAAGTCCATCTTACTGAAGACAGTGAGAGCCGTGGATAATGGCTAGTGAGCTCCTCAGTATGTGGGGTACTTATCAGGGATGATGCTTTGTTTTACATCTGTGAGGTTGACACAGAGTCTCAGTCCCACCCCCCTTCTCTTGCTATTACCAGGTTTGACACCCACGGCGGAGGCGTTCGGACAGGCTCTATGACGTTCGACCTCCACCAGGCAATGCAGTTCGGCCTCCACCGCGTCACAAGAGAGGCAGGGAATGCGCCGGTAAGGCTGGATAACAGGGGCGGACTGACAGGTCAACAGGTAGGCTGGTGTACAAATCCAGTCATGCGGCCCAGCCCATTGAACAGTTGTGGGTAGCGGTCAGGCCAGGAGGCGGCAACCTGCAGGAACATGCAGGCCCCTAGCATCACTACACAGTAAAACCCAGGGCAAGGAACAAGTTTAGCCCATAATGTAGCTCCCCTCCGGGTGATGCAGAACTGGTGGCAGGTGCACATTGTTGATCATATCTGACGGGGAGGCGAGCACACCCAGAGTGGAGATGGAAAAGGCCATAGACCTAACGGGCTTCCAGAGGCACGTGGACTGAAGAAGCGGTTCATATGTGCATTTGTTCAGGATTGACACTTAATTGGCCCACGAGGAGCGGAATGAGAGCTGGCCCACACGCACGTGCATGAGCTTGAATGAAGGCTGTAAAAAACGGGGGGGGTTCCATGTTGTACAGTGTTTTATGGGGGACAGCAGCAGTGTCTGGCAAGCAGGAGAGATCGATCAAAGCAGGCGTTGCAAAATGTTCAATCTTTGCGAGTTACGACAACATTTTCCCTGGGCCAGGGAATTGACTGATCTCTGGTTGCATGTTTAGGGAGCCACAGTTGCCACAGCTCTTGTGCCCACTTTCTCCCTGGGCCCCCTGTCCACTCTCATGCTACATCCAACTGCCCTCACCCTGTCAGCTGCTCTGCAGTCTCTGTGTGCTGACACTGACGGTGGTGATGACGCACAGGCTCGTGTGACAGCGCGGCCGAACTTCGCGCCTCCATTTAGGGGTTTCCAACTGCTTTCCAAGCTTACTTAAAGGTCCGCTAGTGTCATGGAGTCTGGCTCTATGTAAAAGTCTCTCCTTAGTTGGTTACATGACGTTTTCTCAATTAACTGGTCAACTATAAGTCCCTTCCTCCAAAGGTCCCAAAATTCACAAAGTTTTCTCCCCGCTCACGTAATGCGATGATACATAGTGGGCAACGGTCTCACCCAGCTTTTGGGTCCTCTGACGAAACTCGAAAACGGGTGCATCCAGCGGGCTTCTACCGGAGACTGAACGTACTAGTCATCCGATAAGGTGAGCGTGGCGAAGAATTCGCTGTCCTCCTGCCCGGAGAAATGGCGCAGAGCGCGGCAACTTCCTCACTACCGCTAGGTCACGCGTGTCCAAAGCCAGCAGGATAATTCCTCAAACGACGTCCAGCCATCGATCCCAGGGAACAGCTGGAATCGCCTGGGAACAGTAGTGAAGGTGGGGTGGTGTAAGGAACGGAGTTCAGAACTCGTTCGTCAATGACCCACGCCGTGTAGGCTCCGTTCGTGTTGCGTTTACTCAACCCTTCACACCTTACATTTACGACACTGCCGTACATCCTTGCCGTAAGCCTTAAAGGCACCAGTACTGTCACTCGCAGTGCCAATAACATAACAGAGGTTCCAACAGGAACACAATACTGAAACGTTTTTCAGACCGTAACAGTGTGTGTCACCAGGACTGAGGAAATCAACCAAACATCTGATGGTTCAGTTGGGACTGTGAGGAAAGACAAGCACTGGAGATTGATAATGCACTCAGTCCGCCAGCCAAAATAGCTCACTGTGAAAGAAAAACATGACACAATATAATGGATAGATCAATTTTAAATACATTTAGCTTTAACTGTATCTCCTTTAACCTTTATTACTCTTTAATTACTTTACTTGACTTTAACACACATTCATTTCAGGCTTCAGGTATTTTTGCCTGGTGAACTTTCCATTGCATTCCCCACAGTGATTTCCTGCATTGGTTTTATGACAGGCCTTTGCTGCCACTGTGGTCATAAGTACATACTTACTTTATCCATGAATATTGTGTCATGTTTTCTTCACAGTGAGGCTACTTAACATTTTTTGTTGACCTTTCTTTTTTTTTCAGGCCATTTTAAGCAGTGCAAGTTTGCAATGTAAATATTTAATAATGAAGAATGGACAGTTTTACACACAAGAACAGCACAGCCTAAATATAAATATAGACACCAACAACACAGTTATTGACTGAGTGCAAAACGAAAGTAACCATCAGAAATAGGAAGATTCAAATGTCTGATCTTTAGAGGTCTCTCGATGTAAAGCAGTTTGTATGTAAAGAGAGAGCCAAAAAAGGTGTCTGTGAACAAGTAGACTGAGCAACCTAATGTTCCAGCTGGGCACTCCCTCCACTGTCCAGACTGGAGGGGAAAAGTCTTTTTACCACCGATGAGGCAGGAGTGAGAGTAGTCCATGTTTGGCCTGCAGCGAAGCAGTTCAGACCCCTGTTCAGATCCCCTCTTCAAGCACCACAGCTTTCAGTTCAATACAAGCAGGTACGGACATCCAGGAAGTGCAGGAGGGGATTCATGAGATGTCAATTAGATCAGCAGGCCATGCCACTTTGCTACTGGCTGGCGGACTGAGCGCATCATCAGGCTCCAGTGCTTGTCTTCTGAACTCTTGTCTTTCCTCACAGTCAACTGACCAATCAGATGTTTGGTTGATTTCCTCGTCGTATGTGTCTCATACACAGAAACCAAAATTTGACACTGTTGCAGAGGAAAGTCTGGCAGGGAGAAGATATGGACCTCATTGAAGACAGTCACCAGGCAGCGGGCCACTGTAGAGGTTTTTTGGTACCTCAACTTGCACTGGTTGCACTGCACACTGATCCTGGCGTAGAGGGCTGTACAACACAGAGAAGGCAAATTAGGAACTGTATGGCAGCTGTATGAGTATGGCTTTATTCTTATAGGGTGTCTGTTATTTACCTGCATCTGAGCTAATCTCAGTGAGGACCGTTCTGACCTTTAACAGTCCAACTTCAAGCCTCTGAGAAGTGGGCAGAAACTTTAGAGACAGAAGCACTTCTCCTACGAGATCCTGTCCACAAAGTGAGAAGATAAACACTTCAGCATATTACACATTTCTACATGATATAAAAATATGGTGACATTTGTTGCATTTGACAAGGAAAAAAATATATAAAGAATAGACAAAACATTAAATAACAAATTACTATGGTATACCTGTACTTCAAAAGATAAATTTCACCCCGTAAACATTGGGGCCAACAATTTTGAAAATTGATGAGTTGTTTAAGTTCATCACTCGAAAACTCTAACCATTCTCTGATATCAGCTTCTCCAAGGTGAGGATTTGCTGCTTTTTTTATATAAATGTTTAAATATAAATAAAAAAATGTTTTTAAATTGAGTCGAAGGACTGGGATTTACACAAAGTGTCAAACTTTACATGAAGGCCTTTCCAAGCAAAATAAAGGTACAATTAAGTATATTTTAAATAAATATAATAATAATTTTCCACAAATTAAACATAAAAACAAACTAAAAAACAAAATAAAAATTAAACTGAACTCAAGATGATTTGCACATGATTAAGTATAAAAATGATTAACATAACTTTCTCAGTGTATACTTTTTTGACTCCATGGACCAAGTAGTCTTCCCTTTATTAACTCTGCAAATGCTGCTTATTATAATGACTGTTTGTTTAATGACTAGAATAACAGGAATACCGCATGTTCTACAGTGTACTTTTTGCCCCTTTAACCACTCAGTATCTAAAATCCTGTTATGTTCAATGTTTTGAAGTTGTGGCTAAAGAATTATACAAATCTAATTATGAAAATTTTAAGTATTTCCTGGTTTAAAGCTTATATTAATTTGGACAAAATGGTTATTAATTTCGATATTTCCAGTTTTATAATCAGGTAAACAAACTCTACATTACTCATGTAAGTGTATGTATGATTGATGGAACTCCTTAAGTCCACTCAACTAAAAGATGAGAAAAATATTCCTATATGGTCGCATCCGTGTGTGTTTGTTTACATGATGTCCTAATGTACCTTCTGGGGTATCTGCAGATCTTCTTGGAGCTCCAGTGGGTAGGAGATGTTGAGCTTCGCTAGAAAAACCCTCACCTCTCCTAACACTGTGTGTCTGGAGAATTTATCAAAGTCCCTCACCTGAAATGAGACACATGACAGACAGCTCTGCTTAGATCTTATTCCTTCAACTGACAAAATAATCTCCAATAACTTGAGAGACACAGAGTGAGACATGGGTGTGTGTTCTGCAGGACCTCCATCCTGAGCTTGATGCGATGAAGGTCCTTATGCTCTTGCAGATTACAGGTGAACTGGTCTCCAAATAAAGGGTTACAGCTGCCTTTCACAATAGTCCACCACTCCTGCAGCACTGTCCACTGGACAGGTGCTGTCCCTTTGCCCTAGGAGGATAAAAGCAGTAAGTAAGCATAAAAGGAAAAAAAAGAGAGGCTATATATTCCCCCAAATAAAATGCTGTAGGTTCTTTGCCAGGCACTGTTATGTGGTTACTAATAAATAAAAAATCACCTCGTCATCCGTATAGCCGTCAACTTCCACTCCCTCTGAACCTTCCCACATGAGACTTAGCTTAACAAATGGCTGGAGGCTGTGCTGTTGGCTATGCTCCAGTAGACCCTCAACCTGCAACACAGTGACCACCAGCTGGGACTGCAGCTGGTCATAATAGATGGAGAAACGGAGCGATCCATCGACCTGGTATAAGAGGGTGTGTTAGGAAAGACACCAAGCAACAAATGCACATGCTGATATTGCTTGAGAGTGTGAAATACACAGTATATTTTCTTTTAGTGATAGTAGATCTTTTTTTTGTCTAAGTGGGGTTGTATGAGGAACTTGATCATTCTATAATCAATGTATTATCTAGAGTAGATGGCAGTCAGCATGCCCCCAGTTTGGAGAAGCAGACAGGAGTACCAGCATGGAAACTAAGCAATGTACTGCTCTGGGTAGGGGTAGCAATAAAACGTATTTTAACAAAAAAAAAAAAAAAAAGGCCCACCTAAAAAAATCAAGATCAGTTCATCACCACTTTAGCTTGCCATCACACAGAAGTTATATCTATGATTAACTGATATTGATATTTTTAGGTGGGCATTTTTTAGGTGGCTAAAATAGGTTCTGTTGCTGCCTCCACCCACAGCAATGCATTGCTTCGTTTCGATGCTGATACTAATGTCCGATTCTTCAAACTGGGAGCATGCTAGCTATAAGTAATAAGTAACTCATACAACCCTACTTTGAAAAAAAGTTGAACTTTAACTTGAATAGAAGAAAGGGAGATTTCCAAACATCTCAGCTAAAAGGGTGTCATAAGAAGTTACAACTGGGTGATCTAAAAAATATTCAAACAAATTCAGTCCAGGCGCCAGCAGTCAGATAATGGAAAGCTGCCAGTCAGTCCACACTTTGATCGAAACTGAAATATCTCAACAACTACTAAATGGATTGGCACAAACATTTGTACAGACATTCATGGTCCCCAGAGGATGAATGTATATCTGTAGCTGTGAAGTGTACACTTCATCTATGATGTATATATGTTTCTGTGTGAAATATGGAATATGTCAAAACAAATTTCCCTTTTGCACAATAAAGACTATCTATGTATTTTCCCCATGTCTCTGTCTCGAGTCCCACCATAAGATTGATCTTTGGATTGGAGCAAAATAATCTTGAGATCGCTGTGAAATTTGGTACAAATATTCAAGGTCACTGTATATAAAATATAGTATAATATAGATTACTACTTTGCCTTCTGACCAAATAAACTGGAAAACTAATGTAATTCCCATCGACCTCTCTCAGCTGTACTTTGTGTCTAATGTTAATTAGCAAATGTTTGCATGCTAACATGTTAAACTAAGATGATGAAACTGCTAAACAAACTGTTAACATTTAGCTCAAATCACCACAACCTCATAGAACTGCAAGCATGGCTGTAGTGTTGTTAATAGAAAAGCGCATCACCAATGGTGTGTGATGTTTTAAGAAGTGTGTTATTTATTAGACATCAGAGTCAGATGACATATACAGTATATCTAAAATAATATTCCTCCATATTACGGCCCAGTGAGAAGGAAATAGGTCTCACACATTTTCACGGCTACTTAGGATGCACACAAGCTATTTAATATATAAGATCTATTCCATATTCATTGAGTAAAATGCAGTTGTAAGGGAGCCTTGAGATGTTTTGTTAGCATTAGAGGTGCATAAGCCATTAGAATAAGAGAAAAAAAACAAACAAACTGGTGCAAGATTGTCATGTGACAACAAGATTATACAGTAATGTCTGCTACCTTTTTAATGATGGCCTGCTCCTTCATGTGTCCATGTGCCTGGCTGGATCCTGAGCATGGAAACGAGGCCTGAGACAGACAGCGACTCAGCCTGTGGGCTTCTGTGCTGACCTCCTCCACCTAGTAAGCATGAACATACGCACCATTTCTACCAGTAGTGTCTTTATTAACAAGTGCAGCACCTCCAGCAAGTTTCAACTCTCCTTTGTTTAAACAAGTGTGCTTATTAATCTTTATGTACACAGACAACGTTGCCTGTTTGGAGCATCTCTATAGACTACAGTGTCTGGACAAAATACCAGGAACACGTCATCTTTTACAATCATTAAATTAAAAAGTATAAATAATTAAAATATCTGAACTTCTGAATGTTGAAATGTAATTAATACTGTATCAAAGAGGTGTTTATAGTGATTTATAAGCCTGTGGCTGTATTATGTTGAAATGTGTTCTTTTTATTTTATTTTATCCCCCCCTGACAGTACACATAACCCTGTTTTTAATCATACCCTGATGGCAGTGTAGTCCTTATTCCTGTTTTTCATCTAACTCCAATATTAACCCTGTTCAAACACTGGAAAAAACTACTAACTATTTTCAAACTCAGCTGTACTTACACATGAGTCATAGTAGGACAGTAGGATGGAAGCAGTAGACTATCCAAATAAAATGTGACCGAGTTCTCAAACACGGCTCACATACAGGAGAGCATAAGATCAACACAGCTACCTGACCCAACCTAAACAGAGTGGTTAAACACATCCATATCAGGACTGAAGTCTACACTAAAGACTTCCTTCAGTCTAAGTGAGAGGCGGAGTGACCTTTTTTCTCACCTGTATGAACTAGTAGCATATTAAAATTCCTAAGTACATGGTGTGTGAAGTTGTACTTAATAATTGAAAATTAACTTTGGTGAAAATATGGAGTTTGTAATTGATCGTACTGGCTTAAAAGTGAATGTGATTGTTAGTTAAGTTAATCTTACTTTTTCAAAGTTTTCAGAATTCAAATCTCATCCAGGAACAATTGGGGAGTGTCCCCAGAGTATTGATTGA
>NW_023339762.1:4905676-4909105 GCF_004916995.1 Morone saxatilis | reverse complement strand
CAAAGATTGCCAACGGTGGCTCTGCTTCAGTTTTTACTTAGCCAAACAAAGCCACATAGAATTTCACACATCTATTGATTTGTTAAGAAATCTGGCCACGTTGTATCGGTGCTGCTTTGAAATCTGGGCCACATGATACAAGAGGGTGGCCACAGAAGATCTATCGTATATAGTCACAGTAAAATAAGTAACACCAAGTAAGCAATACTCTTCTTTCTATCCACACCCTTCAAATCTATTTCCTCTTACCTTAGTACTTGGAGCTCCTGAGTAGTTTCCTGCTGTTCTTGACTTTTCGTTTGAGTACAGCAGATCACTGTTGGCTACAGTACAAATTTGCATTTGGTAATTACTTTCTTGGTCAGACACCCAGTACCAGTATGTGCTGTACTGTTCAGTATTGTAATCTCATGTCTACTCACCAGTATCTTGCTGGGTGTATGTGTTGCGTGTCTGTGTGCAGCATCTGAAGGCCTGCCATGCCAATATGCCCAGCGCCAGCAGAAGAAGAGTGACGGAGATGCCCAGGAGGCAGTACTTGACCAAGTCTGGGAACGGCATCCTCAGGTCTCCAGCAGTTGACAACAGCCCCGCAGGGGCTGGGTAGACTATCAGTGTCACCATGACTCTCTACCTCCATGTGGCCTACACATACCTCTGCAACACAGCAGGACAGACCATGTGAGGGGACTATGCTTAATTATAGAACTCTGAGGCCACGTAATGGCAGCCATATTGGAGGTTTGGCCATAGGGCAGAACCAGTATCAACAATAGAACATTTCTGCTTGTTGGCTAACCACAATATTTGAGTATACTCATTTGCTGAACAGCTGCTCTGGTAGATTTCATACTAACTGTGTTAGGTGTAGGAGTGACGTAAAGGACTTGAACATAAAATATCAATTATGATTTTTCAATCAAAATTTGTAGATTCCAGAAGACTTTTTTTTCTGTCCTTTTGAACATCTTTGGACTGTTGTAGTGACAAAACAAATTATTCAAAAATGTTAACTAAAGGTCTGGGACAAGCTGACAAGCATTTTTCCTTATATTCAAAATGTTTGCGGATTTAACAGTTAATAGATTAATAAAACATAATTAACATATTGGTCAACAGATTAACTGACCATGACATAACTGTTAGCTGCAGCCCTAAAAGAAGTTGAAATTGTTCATTTAGGACCTTGTATGAACCGTTCTCAGTCCCCAGGAGTTAAGAGCAGTAATACAAATGTATATAACGTAATTGAAGATACTGTTTGGACAAAAACAGCATGGCATGCTGGCAAACAGGATTGAGTCTAAAATAATAATGTGGCATTTTGACAGACACCATCACACTGTCATAGCTTAATGGGAAACCTGAAGAGCTCACAGCCATCATTAATGTTATTAGTAACTCCTATGCTTTCAGGCCTGCTGGAATGATCAGGTCAGAATGTCCTCGTGCCTGCTAATTTCTGGAACAGAAAGCTGGCAGACCTGTGGCATTGTCAGAAAGACATGATTATCTCCTATCAGAGGCAGTTTAGTCAAATAGCACTTGTCCTGCTCACACTTAATGCAAAACAAGAACATTACAAGGAAAAACCTACAAAGGTGTATCTCATATTTAAATAAAGACAAAAATAAAGCTTTTGTGTAATGTTGCACAAATGAGCTCTGGTGAATGGTAAAGAGTCTATTTCACAAGCATGTATGCCTTCTGTTGCCTCTTTCCACTTGAATCATGAAGTGGACCGAACATAATCACATGAAGGACACAAATAAACATTTACCTGTGGTAAGTAATGAAAACTCAGCTCATCTTTTTCTCCAGGAATGCAAGCATCTTCCTGTGCTGTAAATCCATGCTGGGTTCGAAACATTTCACAGAAACAAAAGTAAGCAGCACCTTGTCAAACAACTGTTCCTCCTGTTTCTGACGCTCTAAGCACAGTCCCTCTCTCCTCTCTCCAAACGCACACACCCGGCGCATGACTTCCTGGGAAAACTGGTTTGATTACATTTAAATGACATCTCAGGGAGCTTAACCTATCTGATCCCCAGCTCTCTTCCTCTTCAAGATTCCTCTGCAGGCCTGCTTGTCACAGGTTCAGACTCTAGAGAACTCCTACAAACAAAATGCGGGATTAAATGCATTAAATCATTTGTGCACTTGTGAATCTTCTGGTGACAAGTCATGCCCCTGCCACTATGTAGCACCATAACCGCTGCTGTCTTCTGCTGAATTCTGCCTAAGCTGCCATAGTTCTCTACATATCTATTGCACTTTTAAATAAATCCAATGTGTTCAGCTCATTAGTTGTTGAATGTACTTTCAAGATGTTAATTTTCTACGTTGCACTAAGGCTTCAGCTCTCCTCTGTTCAGTGGCAGCTCTGCTTTATCATCCAACTGTACCCAAACCAGCTGTAGTTACAGGTGCTATAAACTGACAATGATAAGAAACACTCAACTGTCATACAGTTGTAACAGCTAAGACAGGGTCATGACTATGAATGACATTTGTCCTAAAAGCTTTTCATTGTTGTCATTATCTTGAAGCATCTTCACCTATTTTGCATGAAGGCCTGCAGAAAAAAGAGACAAACAATGGAGAAGAGGAAATGCGCCTAAAAATAAGCGTTTAACAATAGGAACATCATGTCGAGTCATCCTGCTGGAAGGCAAAGAACACAAACGTGCAATTCTAAGAATGAAGAAAAACATCTTGACTCAACTTACTTGTTCGACAAGGAAGAAAATCCTTCTACCACTGCCACTGGAAAATCATCTCATGGAGACACACTCATGGATACTCAAACCTTTATTACTGTTTCACAATAAAAACATAAAATGCTCTCTCTCCTATTTACACAGCAGCAGTGTATTTTTAATGCTGTACATAGATTCTACTATATTCTAATAAAAAAGTACATTAAACTGCAGGAAACAAACACTTGAGAAGAGACAGCAATTGCATTACCACTGCAGATAATTCACTTGCAATGACCAAATGTCTGCTTAAACGTACATTGTGGACAATCAAAGCACAAACTTTGAGAAGGTTTCTGTTAAAGGGGTGGCAACTCTAGCCATTTCTTCGATGGTTTTCATTTTTGTCATCGCATGTTTCTCAACGAGCTCCCCTACAGCTCTGGGACGTGTATTTCACAACACGTCGTAAAAACAACTCACTTGCGGCACCTCTCTCCCCCTTTCTACCCGCTGCTGATGTGCCTTTTTTTTGCTTCCCCTTTAAGACTTTCCAAACCAAGTCTGTTTGTCTCACAGTGAGTTTGATTTGTTATCAGATCAAAGAAACAGTGTGTAGCCTAAAAAACAAGCTACAGCACAGAGCATACCCTGCACATCTACAGTACTAATTTACTTTAATACTGTTGCTCTCCTATATGAAGCTATTCACATTATATATATATATATA
>NW_023339762.1:4902423-4905576 GCF_004916995.1 Morone saxatilis | reverse complement strand
TAATTGATTTTGATTGAAAAATATGATATGTTGCTGCAAACCAAGTCTAATCTTCTTTTTTCAGGGATAAATAAATAAATGAACAATAGAGAGATTGCTAAATGACTAATAATAGAAAGGGAATCTTTACTGACTTAAATGCATTGTATATGCAATACAGAAACAGAGAGAGAAAAAACTTTCAGTTTAACTGGGAATATTATATGTGATTTCTCCTGTTTCTTCCAAAGGTATTTTCGAATAGGATACAGGCGTTTCCTTTCCTGTTGCACTTTTGCTGTCAATGTAAATCCTGTTTCCCTTCATAATTTCTTTTTTACCCCAGGACCTTTTCAGTACCTGTTGTCTTGTGTTCCAACTCAGAAAATTCACCAGTCGAGCGTGGCTGTGCTCCTGCACTGTTTGAGTGCACAGGAACAGAGCGGTGTGCTTTGGTTATCATTAGCGCATCTTCACCTGTTCCCAGTTTGTCCCTTAGATGCCCTTTCAAGTCCACTGGGTCCTTTCCACTCAGCTCCTACTTTCACATTGAATATCCTGAGTTTTGTCTTACTTCGCTCTCTAGATAGTCCATACTATTAGACATGTCTTTCTGATTTCTCAGTTTATTATCTCCCGAAAGAGTTTTTCTTTGTTCACACATACCCAGTCTCTACTCTGCCTCTTCCACCTGCGTATTTTCTGAAATGTTCATGTTTTTCTGCGATGTCCTCCCTGAATTTCTGGTGCAGTTCTGGGTTTTGTTGGTTTGTTTGTTTCGACCGTCTCTTTTAAAAAAAATTTTAATCTATGGCNNTTTTTTTTTTTCACAGAATTGACGGATTGATTGATGGAAATAAATAAATAAATAAATAATATGAATTTAATATAATTTTTTTTTCTCAAATAATTTGACCCAGGAACAATTTAGGGGGCCAGATTTGTCAGTGCACAGCAACCTTTGACTGTTTCATCTAAAGGGTCTAAGACCATTAGGATGCTCAGCTTCACACATTTGAATACATTTAAACTTTGAAGTATGGTAACACTATTTACCGGCTCCAATTAAACCCAGTGCAAGGTTTTTTCCTCGGGTGAAACCGCTATTTTCAGCCCAGGTATCACCCCAGGTTTTTTACTTTTTTGAGTATGTCTGTGCTCTTGCTCTTAGGTCTCTAGGCTTTTCTATGAAAATCTCAAAAAAGTCAATAATACATGCACGTTTACAAAAGACATGTATTAACATCATAGGCATTGACAGCTGAAGCTCTTCTCAATTTGGCCAAAACACCAGAGCTAGAACAAGCCTTGTATTCAACACTTCAGTGGATCTTCTAAATGTCCTGCTGGCAGTTTGAAATTAGACCTTAAAAATAAAACCAAGCACTGAAAGGGGAAGGTTCATTTTCAGCCCCATAAGAGTTAACAACAGTTGTTGGAATGGAGAGAGGTTTGCGCCAGTCTGCAGGAATTACACCACACATGTTAATACTTGTGACTTGGAGTATGTGGGGATTCCAGTCATTGCCTTCACTTTCTCATGATCCTTTTCAAAAGCTAGTACATCAAATGTTCTTGATTTAATAATGTCCTTCAGCTTAAGGTTTTCGTCCCTGACGTTGTTATATTCCCTCTGTAATCTGTTGTCACACTGTTCATCCTCAGCATCTTGTTTCTTTTTCTCCTCCACTCTCAGGGTCTGCTGTGCTGCTCATGCTTTTCCATGTCTTCTTCCTGTTTCTCTTCTTGGTGGCTGGTGTGTGTGAGAAGACGAATGGAACCCAGTCAGGTGACAGCGGCTCATCTGACTAGCACCTGTAACAATACAACACGGTTTATATCAAACATATGTCAACAAGTTAGAAGTAAAGTATAAAATCTTCAACTCTTCTGCTCCTAGTCGAGAGGCAGACCAGGCTCTCTCCAGGCCAGGCAAGACAAAAGACGAGTAGCAGACTATGCCATCGAGTTCAGCATGTTGGCAGCAGACAGTGCCTGGAAGGACACTTCCCCGTTTCCCTCACAATCTGCACCAATAATCCATTGATAGAGAGAGAAAGAGAAAGGAGCAGAGCTGAGGGGGCAAGCTTTAGTGTCTCAGCACCTGTGGCATTCCCAGCCTTGTGCTTCTCCAGCTGCCAACTCTCCAGCACCCCCTGCTGCTCCAGAGGAACCCATGCAACTGGGAAGAGCTCAGCTCACCCTGGAAGAACGACAGTGCCATCTACGGGACGGTATGTGCATCTACTGTAGGCAGCTGGGTAATTTCCTCTTGAATGAGGGAGCAAAACAAAAAGTTGGAAAGTCCAGCATGCTTTCTAATATTACATTTATATGCATCAGGCAAAAGAACTTTAAAAAGTTGAAATATTTCTCAGGTAATTATAAGCATACATGTAAAAAAGGGTCTGAGCCATAATCTTATTTCACATTTTATTTTTTCACATTTTATGTTTCAATCATATTCCATATTCAATCTATGATACATGATCTTGTACTGCTTTAAAGTTGTGTTAAGCATTTAACATTTAAAATGTTACATTTCTATCCATACATCAGGCACAAATCATTGTCCTGCTCATTTATTAGAATTTCCTCATTGTGAAAAGACCATGAAAAGTGTTAGCCTTACATATAAACACTTTCAAGAGTAAATTCTTAACAAGTAAATACAATGCTTGCTTTTTTAATAACAATAAATGGAATAAAGAAATCAAGTAAACATAACACTGATGTATTTCTAAATTAATTTGCATTAAACTCATTGACATTGTTTAATGTTCTATAATTTAACTATTAATTAAACAGTTAGTATGACAAAGCAAATACTGGCCATACTGAAACCTGAAACATCCGATGAATTTGCAACACGTTTCTACTCTGCTGTCTGCCTTACCATATTTGGCATTACCCACATTTAACTTTGCTTCTGTCAGCTAACCCCAATCAATATAAGGAGTTCTTGAGGACGTGACAGCAAGTCACAGACAACTTGTTGCTGCTTGTGGTAAATCTGTCTTCTCTTATGATTTAGACCACTTGAATATATTTAGAAAATTATCTAAATTTAGGAAATTATGTTAATGATCCAAATGTTAATGGAAATGTATGTATTTGATTTAATGTATTTTCTTTAAATCTATACATATTACAAACTGTTATATGTAACTGTAA
>NW_023339762.1:4900152-4902323 GCF_004916995.1 Morone saxatilis | reverse complement strand
TTACAGTTACATATAACAGTTTGTTTTATGTAGAGTATAGATTTAAAAACACACATTCAATCAAATGTTTACATTTATCATTAATATCATTTACTAAATGGAGATAATTTCCTAAACACATTAAAATGGTCTAAAGCATAAGAGAAGACAGATTTACCAGAAGCAGCAACAGGTTGTCTGTGACTTGCAGTCATTTCCTCAAGAGCTCCTTATATTTAATGGGTTTGCTGACAGAGGCAAAGTTAAATGTGGATAATGTCAAATATGGTAAGGCAGACAGCAGAGTAGAAACATGTGTTTGCAAATACATCGGATGTTTCGTGTTTCAGTTAGTATGGCCAGTGTTTGCGTATGTCATACTAACTGTTTAATCAATACTTCAATTATAGAACATTAAACAATGTCTATGAGTTTCAAGCATATTCATTTAGAAATACATCAATGTAATGTTTACTTAATTTCTTTATTTCATTGATTGTTAAGTCAAAATGAATAACCAATTTGACTGCAACATTTTTTTTAATGTACTCATTACTTAAATACTTCATTGAGGTTCAAGCAAGCAATATATTTACTTTTTGAACAGTTTAAGGCTGTATTTGATTTTTGATCATAACCCAGATAAAGGAGAGTGTGGAGAATGTAATGCCACTACAAACATAATGTTTGCTCAGAAACAATGTCTTGGAACTCTAACTGAAACAAGACATTTCGAATTTACTCTTGAAAGTGTTCAGATGTAAGGCTAATGCTCTTTCTAGGCTTTTCACAATGAGGAGACTCTAATATAAGAAAAGATATTCCTTTATTGACCCCCCTTAGAAGAAATTCAGGTTGACACAGCAGCAATTGGGCAAAGTAGTGCAAAACAGAGTACAAAGATTATCACAAAATGAAATATACAATACATATATAGATATAAAACTATAAATGAAAGTATATACACTATGCATGGTTCAAGTAGGACATGGAGTGCAAATATGTGAGCAGAAAATTAAAATTGACTAAAACTAAACTGTACAAGTAATATTTGAGCAAGGCAATTATTTGTGTATGATTTATGCATAGGAAACATATTATCTGTGAAATGTAACATTTTCCAGACATTTCTAAACGCTAAATGCTCAACACATGGAAGAGAAAATGACCAAGCAGCCGACAGTAGATACACCTACACTCCCATAGAGGGCGCAGTCATTCTTCCAGGGTGAGCTGAGCTCTTCCCAGTTGCATGGGTTCCTCTGGAGCAGCGGGGGGCGCTGGAGAGTTGGCAGCAGGAGAAGCACAAGGCTGGGAATGGCACAGGTGCTGAGACACTAAAGCTTGCCCCATCAGCTCTGCTCCTTTCTCTTTCTCTCTCCATCAATCGACTATTGGTGCAGATTGTGAGGGAAACAGGGAAGTGGCCTGCCAACATGCTGAACTTGATGGCATAGTCTGCTACTCGTCTTTCGCCTTACATTAAAAAGCCATTAGAGCTCAAGAGCCTCTCAACTAGGACTAGAGGCATATGTTTAATATAAACGGTACTGTTTTGTTACAGGTGCCAAGACAGATGAGCCGCTGTCACCTGACTGGGTTTTCGTCTTCTCACACACAGCAGCCACCAAGAAGAGAAAATGGGGGGAGAAAGACATGGAAAGGCATGAGCAGCACAGCAGACCAAGAGGGTGGAGGAGAAAAAGAAACAATATGCTGAGGATGAACAGTGTGACAAAAGATTATAGAGGGAATGTAACAACCTCAGGGATGAAAACCATAAACTGAAGGACATTATTAAATCAGGAACATTTGATGAACTAGCATTTTGTTTTAAAAATCAAGGGCACCCGGTTAGCTCAGTTGGTAGAACATGACCCATATATGGAGTTGCTGCAGTGGCCAAGGGTTCGAATCTGACCTGCGGCCCTTTGCTGTGTGTCATCCATCTCCCCCCCTTTCCTATCTGTCTTCAGCTGTTACTATGCAATAAAAGGCCAAAAAATAAAGTAAATCAAAGTACAAACATCACCATACCATGAATTATTTATTTGGCATAACACCACAAGGCACAATTTATTTTATTTTAAAAGGCTGGGGTAGCAGAACATCAGACAAACACTTGAGAAGTGGATTTTTGGATCGACTCACCCAGGTGATATGAGAATGTCAGGGCAGGAGTGTTGGCGGTG
>NW_023339762.1:4896738-4900052 GCF_004916995.1 Morone saxatilis | reverse complement strand
TTGGCGTTATTTGGAAGAAAGTCGAGGTGTCACTGACTTAAAATGGATCCCCTGTTCCCCCCCTTGTCAGTTCCATTAGGGAGACCCATAGGTGAACTGTCCCCCCTCCCCCTTCCCCTTCTCACACAGCTTCTGTGCACGGCACCTTCTCAGCAAGCAGGGGCGCTTGCAGCTGTAGGGGGCGCCAATTTGCCAATTCCCCCCACTTGACATGAAAAACTGCCGCCCTGGGCAGCTGACTGCTTCGCCCATGCCCAAAACCGCTACCGTTTGGTAGGCTCAATTTTTAAAAATGTGTTTAAAAACAAAATGTAGATGTTTGTTTAGAATAGTGAAATGTTTCTTTTGTTTCTTCTATTAAAATAACAATTTGTTAAATAATTATGAAAAACTGAAATTGATTAGATCCTTCATGTTGGTGAGGGTCTATAAGATTGGCGTGATTGTTTAAACATATAAACCAATGAACAGGTATGCTCAAGCAATGCTGGGATGTTTTTTTTTTTTTTTTGCATTTTTAAAACAATATTACCATGATTATTTATAAATACAGATTCCAGTCACCTGCATGTCTCCAACTAGGGGAGGGGACTGTGTCCCCACATGTTTTGTGAAGAGTAGCCATCTCGTGTGCTTTGTGTTGTTTGAGTCAACTCAGCTTTCTGTGTGTAGGTAAATTAAATGCTGTTGAATAGTTCTGATTTGGTTTAAATTTGTCTGCATGGCTTATTCTTAATTAAATTAATTCCAATCAAAAGCGGTGCACAAGTTTATACAGTCTCAACCTCCTAGTGTCAGAAATGACTACACCGAGCTCTCCTGACAAGAATTCTCTTTTCCTGCTAATGAGACCACAGCAATGGTTGCAGCATCCCTAAATAAACATTTACGTCAAGTAAATTCCAGAGATTATTTCAAACGTTTAAGCTGTGTACTTCCAGGGTATGAATGCACCAGGCGTTTTGCGGAATCTGCAACTATGTGTACGCACACACATCGTACTTAGGATACAGCACGGTAAACCATCAATGCCCATGTGGAGGTGGGTGTGGTTTGCANNAGGCTTGTGAGAACAGTGCCAAGTGAGTTGATTATCTCAGCTGGTACTCATGGAGTAATCACACTCACCTCTTTTAAGGCAGTAGTGTGCTGGATGTCAAGGCCGACACACATGACAGAGGAGACACAACCGGAGCAGATCATAATGGACTTTTGGAAGCAGCTTAAGTTGTGTGTTAATTGTGTGTGCGGCTGAGAAATGAATAAAGCTGTCTTCTTCATTAATCCCTGTTGTTGGTCTGTGTGCTGGGAGAACCCTCTGTAATAGCGAGTCTTGCTACAGCCCGAGATTAGGAAGATAACCCAGGTGGTTTGGTAAACTGTTGTCGCTTGCAAAACAAACACAACAAATTAACCGGCCAGCTTAAATGTTAAAGCGTCACACACACCTACTGCCCCAAAACATCACCCTCACAACAGCTCGAAGGGGGGTGACAAACGGCAGTATAAGGACACTGAGCGCAACTGTTGTGTCCGCCAACTGCGTTGAGATAAGCATTCTCAAAGCAGAAGTTGTAGAAAGCCATACTCGGAGATGCAGTCCCAACCTTATGACCAGACAGTTGACTTTTGACTGCAGTATCTCTGATCACAGTTCAGAACATGGTCATATTCAGTCAGATAGTGACTCTGAATGTCTCTCTGCCTCTGAAAAACTTTAGGCAGAAGAGCAAAAGACCTCGCTCACGGTCTTGACACAATTCATCCCTGTACAGACAGTAACAGTAAGCTAACTCAGCGTACCATACCTTTTTACACAAACTTGAATTTGTTAGCAACCCCAGTAAACTCAAAATTACAAAATTCCCTAAAACACAGTAATAGTCAGACAAGCTACTATTAGCTGAAAAACAACCCATCTAGATTTGACACACTGTTTGCAAATACACCTGGATCAGCTCCTTGGTAGTATTTTTGATAAGATCACTGATGCAAACACTAGCTTAGGACACATTCATTATGACACATGTCATACACATGTCCTTGGTCAAGTTATGCTTCACACAGACAGTCTTTTCATGCAACCAACTCCCTTTAACTGCACCGTTAATCTATGATGACACCCATATACACCTTAATTTGGCCTCAACCTCAGCACACGCAAGGAGAAATCAAACCCATGATCTTTGTCTCTCACCAACACGTGTTTCATGCTTTGCTGAAACATCTGGTCAGAGGAGAAAAGACACAACTTTTCTGGCGCGCAACCCTCATGCGAGCACACACACACCCTTCTAGCTTAGTTATTTTAAGTTAGATTGTACATTGTGCATTTTTATCTGTTTTGCTTTAATAAATGCTTGTGTTTATACATGCTGCCCTATTTAATATTGCACAAGAGTGGGTGATACCAGCCGTTTTCCCTTATTTAATTTATTAATTTATTATTTAATGAATGTTAAAAATCCTCAGGGCACCACCCTTAAAGAATGGAAAAGATGGGGTGCCTGGTTAGCTCACCTGGTGGGGCTGGCCAGGGTTCAAGTCCGACATGTGGCCCTTTGCTGCATGTAAGCTGGTCTCACGACCACCTTTCCTGTCTATCTTCAGCTGTCCTGTCCAATAAAGGAAAAAGCCCCAAAAAACATTGTTAAAAAAGAAAGAAAGAAGGAAAAGCATAGCCAGTTATTTATTGATAAGTCGAATAAGATACACTAAACTTTTAATTTAGAAATCTGACTAATAATTAAATTAATAACTAGTATAATAATAGTTCTAATGAAAAGATGTGGAATTCTGCATAGATGAGGCTAGTATCACCCACTGTTGTGGAAAATTAAATAGGTCAGCATGTAAAAACACAACCATTTAATAAAGATATAATAAAGACAAAACAGAGGAAAATACACAACAATCTAACTTAAAGGAACTAAGCTAAGGAAAAAAGGTGTGTGTGTGTATATGTGCATATGGGGGGGTTGCACGCCAGAAAAGGTTTGTCCTTCGTCCTTTGACCAGATGTTTCAGCTGAGCATGAAACACGTGTTGGTTAGAGACAAAGAGCATGGAGGAACGAGAGGGTTTGATTTCACTCTCCTCATTTGTGTGCTGAGGTTTAGGCTGAATTTGGGTGTGAGTGTGTGTCTGATCTTAGATTAACGGTGCCGTTAAAAAGGAGTTAGTTGCATGCAAAGACGGTGTCTGTGTGAAGCATAACATCAAACTAACATCACCTTAGCACTGTCTGAAAGACTACAGTTACTACAGTAACCTCAGTTAATCAAATCAACATCACAATACCACAGTAACCTGAA
>NW_023339762.1:4896508-4896638 GCF_004916995.1 Morone saxatilis | reverse complement strand
GTTCGCCTTGGTCCATTTATCTAACGTTACATAATATGAAGTGCCGTTATATTAACGTTATCTATAAAATCGCCACAATTTTCTGTAAGATATAAGTTAACCCTTTGGACCTCTTAAGTTTTAAAGTAAC
>NW_023339762.1:4895339-4896357 GCF_004916995.1 Morone saxatilis | reverse complement strand
GAAAAATCTGAGGTTTTAAAGGCCATTGGTTTTTTTAACATTTGTATCATTAGGTATTCGAGTTACTTGAAACCCAATACTTACATTTAAATATGTAAGCGCTTTCCGCTGCCGCTTCTGCCATCATCAAAAAATCACCGGCGCGCAATGAATCTTGGGATACGTTGGGCCGTGAAGGATCCATCCGGTGGACCCTTCAAATCGGGGAAAAGAAGGCTGCATTTCTCGGCCGCATTTGAAGGAGCCTTCGAAATGGGACAGCCTTGGCGCGCCGCTGTGACGCAATCGGTCTTCAAATGCAGCCTTCGAAGGATGCGGCCCCTGAATTGGGACACAGCTATAGAGTTCTGTTTCCATCTGTTTAAGGAATCAAAATAGTTGGAATATGGAATGGAATATTTTAGATCAAATAAAAACAGAACCATTGATTAAAACAAACAAAACCACAAGTGATTTAAAACAAAACTACCACTGTCCAGATAGCATGATGTGAGGTGCACTAAAAACCTGAATAGACTGATTCTATTCTCATTTCTCCAACCACTGCCACTGAGGGGATCTAGACAGGAAATCTCCCTAGCCCGTGGCCTCAGTATCTGTGAAAAATTCAAATATAACCAGGTACATTGAGTTGTGGAATGTTCCTGAAATCCCAACAGAGCTGACAAGCATTTATTATAGCAAAACATTAAAATCAGCAATGAGCAACTTTGTTGTGTAAGGAAAAAATTGCAGAAAATATAAAAGGTATTTACACAGAGTATCCAATGTCCAGGTACGAACACCAAGAGGAAATTACATAGCTGTCTGCAGCAAACACGTTCTGTACTCTCTGTAACAGAGATAGTTTGCTAAATCTCTTACTGTAAAAATATATTGACTCTTGAACTAGACTATCCAATCCATTTGAATTAAATATTTCACAAGAGCTACACTACCTTCTCAATCACTTTCAGACAACAGTTCAGGATCTAGTAGAACACATAAACACAAATTATTGAAAGATTTTGAAAAATAT
>NW_023339762.1:4890318-4895314 GCF_004916995.1 Morone saxatilis | reverse complement strand
AACCATATCGGCACAGAACATTCTCTATGCCTACGTCCCGTCCCATGTCCCGCTGGCAAACCCAGAGTCCCAAAATCAAAGCGGGTCATGATGATATTGTTCACCATTGCAAGGTGGCCAAAACGGTAATTTTGCTCCTCATCCAAGACATAAAACATCTAATGTAAAAGAAAACAAAAGTCTTTATTACATTGTATGATTATATGAATGAATTCATAGATAACCAACAGTGGCAAACAATGGTTGACTATAACACAATTACATGGCTGTCTTGGAGTCTCTGTTCTCTCGTAGAGCAGAACATACAATGCGTCTGCCTAAGTGTTGGAGACTAGTGAAGTCTCCATAAGGTCTCTGCTCACTGTCACCCTCATGATTTGGGGCTGCGGCAATTCCTGTTGGCTCGCATGTGGAGCGTTAGTGTGAAAAAAACAACAGAAAAATAAAATAAGTGTGAACTGGTCACATTTCTCCCTTTGAATGAACGTGTAAAATAGAGCAAATGACTCGTGTCGTCTTGTTCTTTGCCAAATGACCCCGTTGACATTGCAGCTGTGGGACTGAGCTATGGAAAAATGCTAAACATACATTAACTGTCTGAAGTAGAATGAAAGGACTATTACAAGAATGCATAAATATTCAATAGCAATTTTTATCCTAAAGGAAGATACCCTTCCATGGCTGTCAACACCTGCAACTCAATGTCATTACGAGGTCTTTGGGGGAACCATGCGTGTTCTCTGCGTACTTTTGGTTTTTATATCATGTATATTGTTGGGTTTCTTTGTCATGTTGTACATGATGGAAGAGAAAGTTAATGCTAAGTTGTCGAAAATAGTGTGGTCGTAGAGGGGTTGTCAGAAATTCAAAAGTAAATTGTTGCTCTTGCGTCATCCCAACAAGGGAAAAGAAACATAACCAGCCTGCTTCCGTCATCAACATGAGAGACTGTTAATTATAATACCAGCCAAGTTCTGGCACAAGCTCTAGCTTTCTCCCATAAACCTCAACTCCCTGGTCTTTGCTGTTTCCCTGGTGGGAACACAATAAACCCTTCCCAAAAGCAAAATGCTGTGAGGACCGAATGAGAAGGGGGTGGACATAAGCTCATCTTCGGGAAATTTTAGACAAATTGACATGAACTTTCCCTCTGAAGCTTCTGCGCTTAAGCGAGTAAATTCCCTCTGGGTGTGGGATCCAGTAACCTTCCCTTGAAAAGGGGCAAAGATTTGGCGCTGCATGCGGTTGGCATGCAGTGCGCAAAGCCCCTCTGGCTATTGATTTATATCGTACACTGACATCATTGGTGAAAGAACTGTTTCCAGGAGAGCAAGAGATCCCAAAGTCATGGAAATGGCCCCACGTCTTGCTCTAAGGTTGAATTTGAACTGAATACAGCGGAGGAGTTATCCCACATTGGAGCTAAATGTGATAACTGCCCAAGAACCACCTGTGAAACAGAAAAAAACAGTCAGACCGGAGCCCACTACATTATCAGCAGCATTCACTACTATTAAATGAATCCACAAATCTCACAGCATCTCTCTCAACATACATACAGTAACAATAGGGATGAGTCATATTCCTTGTGCATAGACAAGAACTACAAATAAAGCACGTAACTATGAAGGCAATAACCAAGGAGCAAAATATGACAGACTATAGCAATACAATCAATCATATCAATCCTAAATCAGTCTTTATTTAATTAAAGTGTCCAAATAACAACAGAAGTTAATGTCATGACTCAGAGAATATATGGGGAACAGGGTAAAAACATAATGGGGAAAGAACCCTCCGTGCTGAAGCAGTAGAGGACTTTGGCCATTATGAAATGCGGCAAGAAGTCATTACAGACTGCTACACCTTTCAGTTTTTAGTCTGTGACCTGTGAAAATTCATTTTGAAACCAGCCATTAGTTTAAAAACCAGAGCTCTGACAAAAAATAACAAAATAATCCGCGCGACAAAGCCTAAGGTTCTAAATAAAGAAACAGGACCTATTTACAGTACCCGACAAGTAGTCATACGTTACTTAGACATTAGGACGATGAAAACTCTATTTGTTTATACACTGGGGACTACAGATCATTACGAAACCATTAGCAGATGTGAAAAAAATATTATATTAAAAAATTCTATAGCTAAGTGTGAAACACGTCTTAAGAACATGAATTACAGGTCCTGAATAGATATGCATTTCGCACCTTATACAGTGGTATGTTTCACACTTCATAGTTAATTCTTTGGCCCTACTTTCCTCCGTCCGCAGGCCAGCCAGCCCCACTCTCCTCGAGCGCGAGATCATGAACTGTTGATGCAAGAAACAGCCAAACAGATCTTGTACTTACTAGTAGTCTGTGTACAAAGACCAAGGTAGAGCTAAGAAAGGACATAAGAAGAATGCTAGGATAGTACTGGGCCCTTTTTGCGCTGCATATCCCCTGATCTCTTAGTGAACAATATTTTACTGTCATCCCTAAAAAGGATTCCACTTAAGTCCTCAAAAAGATCTCATATATTGAGTAAAAAACACACCGGGTTGTGCAAACCTACAAAAGTAGACCATGGAAACACATTATGCAAGGAAACAATAACAAATAGCAAAAAATCATAGTATGAAATTCATATATACATTATAAGTAGCACAAAAGTCATGGACAATGCTCTAACCAATAATTCAGAGACGTCTCAGTAGCCAAAAGTGGTGAAGTGGAGGCCCAGTAAGAGTAGCAAAGGTTTACCAATATATAATCGATATAACCCTGGTAACGGATGTGGGGATCACAACTCCCTCAAGCTTCTCTACTTACATAACAATAATTCGCCATTGATGAGCTAAGGCTAATGAAGACTTTTCTAGAGCTAGACCCAGCCTGTTAACAAAAACAAAGAACAAATAATTGTATTAACCGGTGTGGCTCCTGTTGTCAAGATGGCTGGAGCGATCAAAATTGGATACAAGATGGGATACAACTGTGAGAGTGAACAATGGAATACATATATAAGTCCTCTAATTCTACTCACGAAACTCACATGCACCTTTGTCTGCAAATAGTGTCTAATTGCAATGTGACAAAAGCCAGTTTGCAGCCATAATAAAAAAAAAAAAACCGGTTACAAGTTGATCAGGAGCACTCCACCTAGATCCAGGACACATTTAAACACAATCCCACCATGCAGACCATAACAAACAGAGTTGAAAGAGCCAACTTCCTCGGAAGTGCCTCTTGGGACCATATTCAACTGCGCACCCACAGGGAGGATGCATATGTGATTTGGTAAGAGCTCAAGTTGAAACACTCACCTGTTCCTGAGTGACCACAGCTCAGATCAATACCGATGTCAACTGGTAGGACAAATGGGATTAAGGAATGTGTTGAGGGTCATTTGCTTACAGTACTATGACATTGCTATGGTTTTGTAAATCGTGGCAATTTAAGTTAAATACGTATAATGACTTGTATTATGTGAACATCAGACTCATGGTAGAAATAAACAACAAAACCAGACCAATTGTCTATTCTGGTTAGTTTTAATTATTATATAAGAAATATAATAGAAGAAAATTGGTACTTTAATTATTACTATTCCTCTAAAAAATTAGCTAGAACAACTAGCCTTCTGCCAATTTCTTGCAATTTGTTGCTTGTTCATTGGTTTCCTAATAAGGAGAGTGCCAGTTAAGGGAATTTACAAATTAGTTGCGTTTTAAGAGAAAGGTGTTATTGAGATTTTTATTTGTTATATCGGATTAACACTAATCTTTTTGTTTGTTGTATACTTTAAAGGTTAATAACAAACATTTACACAACGGAGAAATAACCAAAAAGTGAAAGATAATAGATATGTCCTTTGCGACACAAACAGAGATCAAAGTTTTCAAGTTTTGGCAGAGCCCTTGTGGTCAGTCACAACCAAACAACACAGAACTTGACGAATTTCATAAAACATATAAAAGATGGATAAACTTACCAATACTAGAGGACGACCTGCACTATGTCTCAAACTTGGTGAAGGTGAGCAGAGGGAGTGTTCCCGGCCTAGGACGAGAGCTAAGTCCTCAGCATGGGTATGAGGAGCGAGACGCGGTGCGAGAGCTCTCACATGCGCTCGTGGTCAACTGTTCGAAAAATGGGGTTCCTCGTGCGCTCCTGCAATCTCTCTTAACGCAGTGCAACATAACCTTTTGGATGTGCGTTGTCTTTATATCTTGTCCCTAAAATTAGAATCAGAACCTAGAAGTGAGATGAATGCTCAAAACAAATCAACTATAGAGCATCTGAGACAATAATAACCCCAATTAATCACAATTTGGGCAGATTATAAGACCCAAAAGACATCTAGTGTAAGAAAACAAAGTCTTTATACATGTATGATTATATGAATGACATTCATAGATAACCACAGTGGCACAATGGTTGACTTTACCAGTTGTTCCTGGCTGTCTTGGAGTTCCTGTCCCCAGCATGCTCTGTGTGCTGCTAAGTTGTGGAGACTAGTGAAGACTCCATAAGGTCTCTGCTCACTGTCATCATTTACTAGTGTAAAAAGCAACAACAGAAAAATAAAATTAAGTGTGAACTGTCACATTTCTCCTTTGAATGACGTGTAAAATAGAGCAATGACTCACACACTTGAGTCGTCTTGTTCTTTGCCAGATGACCCCGTTGACATTGCAGCTGATGGGGAGTGAGCTATAGGAAAAAAATGCTACATACATTACTGTCTAAAGTAGATGAAGACAACAAATGTGCATAAATATTCAATAGCATACCTAAGACTACCCTTCCATGGCTGTCACACTGCATTGCAACATCTGGAGGAACAATCTTGCTCTACTGGTTTTTCATTTTTTGGTTCCTTGTCATGTTGTAATGATGGAGAATGTTTCTTTGTAGAAATATGTGCGTAGATGGGGTTGTCAGATTCAAAAAGTAATTGTTCTTTCTCATCCCCGAAAACAGCTGCTCCGCACACTGGCTGTTAATAAGAC
>NW_023339762.1:4890013-4890218 GCF_004916995.1 Morone saxatilis | reverse complement strand
ACAGCTATGTAATTTCCTCTTGGTTCCCACCATCTTCAAGGAACTCCATGGATCACCTGCCGGTAATTTGTTTAAAAGTTTTGCTTTATTGACTGAAGTTTGAGCATTTCATATTCAGCTATTGATGTCTTTTCACAGGACAATGCAGCCAGTCTACACTGGATTCTTCTCCCAGTGTCCATACCTGGACATTGGATACTCTGTG
>NW_023339762.1:4889729-4889904 GCF_004916995.1 Morone saxatilis | reverse complement strand
AGGAACATTCCACAACTCAATGTATCTGGTTATATTTGAATTTGAATATTTGTTTTTTGAGAAATGAGAATAGAACCAGTCTATTCAGGTTTTTAGGGCACCTCACATCATCCTATCTGGACAGTGGTAGTTCTGTTTTAAACCACTTGTCGTTTTGTTTGTTTTAATCAATGGT
>NW_023339762.1:4888199-4889606 GCF_004916995.1 Morone saxatilis | reverse complement strand
AAGTTCCAACCTCTTCCTTATTCAGTTCAAGCTTTGTTCCAAGCGTTTATGCATGCTTTTCAATCCAAAGTTGATTGAAGTTGAGTTACTTTTATTTACTTCTGCTTACCATTTGTACAGACACATTACTCACAGCCTGATCTCCTGGCCCCTGGAAGAAGCTTGGTGTGAATGATGTCCGGGTGAGACATTACTTAATAGCATTTGCTAACATTTTACTATTTCCCTGCCATTCTTTTATTAAAATACCTTGTTCACACCTCAGGGCCTAACAAAGCAAGGGTGCTCCAACAACTGTGGCATGTTTGTTTTGATGGTAAGACCTATTCAGTATGTTATAGCATTGCTGTTATCTGTAAAATGTTTGCTTACTACATTCAAAACACATTAATTTGTATTGAAAAAAATGTATCCTGGGGGAATATGCATGACATTATATCTTGACTTACAGTACGCTCTGTACATTGTAATGGGGGGCCAATTGCGAGGAAAAACTGTTTTGCTCACTGTCAACAGACCAACATGAATGTTTTCATAGTGAATGTATGTTGTCATTAAATCACCAAGGTCCGAAGAAAACCGATTGCAGGACAGAAAAAGGCGACAACAGCAAAGAGGGCAACAGGTGAGAGGTCATGTGATTAGTCTTGTAGTCAACTATTGCTTGCAGACTAAAGCATAATCCCTCCACTTATTTCAGGATTTGAAAGTGATCCCTCCAAAAAAATTCTGCTATTCAGAATCTGTTTCTGAAGTATCAGGTCTTGTTCAAAGCAGTATTATTGTACACACATCCATCAATGTTGTAGAGGTCGTTTTGCAGTCATTTCTCCATTTTCATTAAACGAGTATACTTAAAATCTGCTACTGATCTTTTTTACATCTTGCATTGTTATTGTGCCTATAAGAACCACAATCTGTTTCCTTTCTAGAGGAAGCAGAGAACTAGACAGAACTGGGAATGGGGTATGTTGCCTGTTGTGGGCGTTTCTTATTTCACTGTTTTCTGCATTCTCCAACCTTTATTAGGGCCCGAGTACCATGAAAGGTAACATGTTTGATCATACCACCAAGAGAGTGAAATACCTTGATACTTGCCATTGTAAAACATTCATGGAAGCTTAAGGAATGTACTTGACTAGGCTATAACATCTATCTTTTTTCTCTTTACAGATCAAACATGTTTAGGCCTGGGGTAAAAATAAAAATCAATGATGCAAAGTCTTCTGTCTTTGGTTTATTTGACTTAGCTAATATAATTGAGTGTACAATATAATGTGTCTGTATATACGGTTTGTCACTCTCAGGAAAATGCTATGGTATGTATGTGTATATATATGTATGTATGTGTATATATGTATGTATGTGTATATATATGTATGTATGTGTATATATATGTATGTATGT
>NW_023339762.1:4884614-4888099 GCF_004916995.1 Morone saxatilis | reverse complement strand
CCGCACACTGGCTGTTAATAAGACTAGCAAGTTCTGGCACAAGCTCCAGCTTTCTCAGAACCTTGAAAAGGGGCAAAGATTCCTGGGTGCCTGCGGTTGGCATGCAGTGCCAGCCCCCTGGCATAATCGTACACTGACACATTGGGGAAGTGTTTCCAGGACAGCAAGAGATCCACAAAGTCACGTGGACTCTCTGCTCTAAGGTTGAATTTGACTGAATACACAACCCCACATGGGCAAGTGATAACTGCCCAACCACCTGTGAAACAGAAAAAAACAGTAATAACTGATATTAGGAGCATGTATAGCTAACCTACTACATAATGATACTGTAATTTCTTTAACACAACAACGTATAACAAAGTGGAATTATCTTCAACATTCCATATCATTTCACTTACCTGAGGCTCCCCACATATCTCAAACACCTTGTTGTAGGTGACTCTATTAGACATTTTCTCAGACAGACAGATAGACAGTCTCATGAGAAGATCCACCTTGGACCCTTTGTCGTCCACGCCACACTGTTTGCACAGTGCCCTGACCTCCTCTACCTGTTGTGAAAATGCAATGAAATTGATATTGTTAATATAGCAGACATATTTTTTGTTAGCACAAAGAAGTGGATTTTGCATATTTCATCAACTAATTCACCTTCAAGTTCACAAGCTCATCCGTGAGGCGCTCCTCATTAATTTTTTCATCATCATTAAGGTTATCGTCCCCATCATTTGCCGTTTTGGGTCTTTGCATTTTTTCAAATTCTGTATTAAACACAGAATTTGACCTCCGGGTGTGTGGGCCAATCCAGGGGGCCCAGTGATGATAGCTCGGGTGTACAACAAAAGGGTTCTTCCGACCATCTTTGTGAACAAATGTGATGAGTATTAGCTATTATCACAACATTAAATACATATTAATATACTTTACTCTCTCTCCAACTGTTCTTAAGCTGTTCTGTCTTTTCACAAGACTTACATGGAATTAATCCCCGACTGATTATTTATGTGGCCACAGCGTACCAGAAGTCGTTTATGTCCACATTACCATCATAACTATCAGGTGGACTTGGGATTTCACTCACTGTTAAAACAATAGTTTGTTATTCATAGCTCAATTACTAAAAAAAAACACTCAGAACACAAGAGTTGATGCAGCGTTATTCAAGGGCATGGTTAATATGATGTTAAACAATTCAGAGAGAGATGCTGTACTATACAAACAATGAAGCTAAAATATGTGAAATAATAGGTTATTAAACTCACCTGGCATATTAAAAATGCCTTTTTTGTGGAGGTCCATTACAACAACCGCTGGGCTGTATCCACATGACACACAACTGTATGTGTATTCATGGTTGGTTAGGGCCTCAAAGTGAAGGTATGCCTGCAGAACTCTTTCCTTGTTTGGAAAGGACACCTTCTCTGTTGTCTCTATAATTTCTATCACTTTACTGATAGCTGTATGGGTCTGGAAAATTATGAGAAACAAGAGTATTCCAATACTATAAAATGTAAAAATAAAACTAATATATGTTGTTGGAGTTGCATCTTCAATCATCATTTATTTTACAGTAATGAGTGAGTGAGTGAGTACCTGTAGTGCATTCCTGACCATCAGGCACAAGTGCAAAGACAGGATGATATGGTCAAAGTTGTGGATACCCTCCTCCCACTCCTGGTATCTGTAAATCATGCCACAGTTCAGGCATGATTTCCTGTATGTTGATATTCCTAAAAACACAGTCCAACCAAAGATCATGGTTATTGCTTGCATGTCATTTGAGATTAGTAGAAATACTTTTTCTATTTCTCATGTACATATAAATGATGTAACCCACTAACTAATAAGAACACAATAGAAAGACCTGTGATGATACCAACCTTCAACTACACCTGTGCTAGTCAGGATCTTGCCTTTCGATGTTATCAGTTGTTCACAAAGTGTGTATTCACATTCTACACACTTTGTTTCTCTGGGGATAAGGTGCTTAGGAAAGCTGTCCTGTGTTCTTCCCTCTCTCGACTGCTCTATGAGAGCCTGGGGTATATCTGCTGGGAGCTTTTTGTTGGTGAGGAGGTATTCAAGCATCCTCGCAATTTGTCTGTCATCTGGTGGATAACTGTCCTCTTTAGAGTTGCTGACATTTTGGACTGTGGTGATCTGGGTAAGATTGAGTGTCTCTGCATCTGTGCTCTTCACCTTCCTAAATAGCTCCCTCTTTGTGACAAACAGATGCCATTTAGCAACAGCTTTATGAATACAACACTGTCTCGCTTTAGAGCAGGGACAATGCCAGTTGTTTTGCTTTGAGTCATATGACACAATCACTCTTCCCAACCTACTGTAATAGGTTACCTTTTTTTCATAAACAGAGATATGATATTTGGATGGTGGACCACCCACAGTCAGGTGCACAGACAGAGGCACACCCTCTACATCAGCATTTTGTTGGCAACGCAAGAGGCTGGCTTTACGCTCCTCACCAAACCATTTATTGTCCACCATTGTTTCCAAGGCCTCACCTGTTAGTGTCACGGTTTGACCATCAGTGCGTGGGCAATACAATAAAGATTGTATGTGGTGGCACTTGAAAGGCAACATCCCGCTCCTTCGAGCAAAGTCAGTGTTCAGACGACACTGGTCGACCTCACACATGATCTTCTGTGTTGGCCCCCAAGTATTCTTCATGACATGTATGGGTGTTGCAGGACCAGAAAAAGATTTTTCAACTGCAAACACACCATGTGTGCCATCGACACACTGACAGGCCAAAATTCTGTCCTTCGACCCCGTCTCAAAGAGGTGGGTGCGTTTTCTCCTGCAGTGTGCTTTGAAGTTTTTTTGGCTTAAAATCACCTTGCAATGAGGACAACTGAATTTCTTTTGTTCTCTACATGCTTTAGTGGCCTCGGAACACTCTGCAGGAGTCAGTGGGTGATGAGCTGGGGCCTCTGGGTGCCTAGCGGGGGCCAATGGGTGATGAGCAGGGGCCTCTGGGTGATGAGCAGGGGCCACAGACTGCTGCACAGGGGCCAGAAAGTGCTGTGCAGGGGCTGCAGCATGCTCCTCCTCCTCCTGGTGTATTTGTAAGTGCCTTGTAAATTGCAATGGATTTATAATTGTTGCTGCACAATAGCAACAATGAAAATGTGTTGCCGTCCGACAACTTAATCCACACTTGATCATTGTGAACTCTGTAAAAGAGGAATGAAGGGAATAAGATTCATACTTGTGAAAAATACTAATGAATTAATGTGTGTAATATGGAAAAGAATAGACATAAAAGGCACAGCATCACTTAAACCCCAGCTAAAACATAACTTTTACCATCTGAAATTGACATGTACAGTTTTTTTTTTGTTTTTTTTTACCACATTTCCCTCATCAGGGATGGCCTCAGGAAGAGGAAGTAAAGCCGCCTGGGATTGACCGTGGAGAGCATGGCTGCGTGTCATTAGTAGTTCCACTTCCCCTCATTCACT
>NW_023339762.1:4879122-4884514 GCF_004916995.1 Morone saxatilis | reverse complement strand
CTGAATGGAAGAGTGCTATAAGCCCGCTGATCGGGTTAACGCTTGTGCTGTCTGTAATGATCTTCTGGGTAGTCTCTCTTTGCTAATAGCCGCTCAATTATCTAAGGTCATTTGCATTAACAAACTTTATTTTGTCCTACCCTTGATATGACGGCACAATGGTTGGGATCTCCTCTTTATGTATTGACGAGGATGATCGCCTTCTCCCATGGTCAGGTGGTCTTCTTAGCATTTCAGCGCATAGTATTATACTCTATGAAGGAACGGATCTGGTGAAAAAATATAGAACTCCCCGGGGGAACCCGTTTTCCGGACCCGGCGATTTTTGTTTGAGCTTAATGGTTGTTTATTTCTTTCAGTGATCGTTCAATTATAGCCTATAGATTCATTTTTGTTCCAGTCTTGGTAAGTTAATGTTGTAAAGTGTTTAATTTATTATGTGTGAGGTGTAATCATTATAGTTGTTTCGTTAATTACTTTTAGAGAAAGCGTTAGCTTATTCGTGCTTTCGGATGAGACACACAATTTGAATTTCGCATGTAACCTTTTTGTATTATCGTGCTTGTTGCTTTTCTACTGAAAAGCCAGCGCTTACTTGCTTTGTTTTCCCCTTTGTTCGTAATATGATTTAGTGAAGCGTTTAAAGTGCCACCCCTCTGCTTTTGTATTAGAAATCATTAATCTTTGTTACTTTTATAGCTTCTTATAAAGGTGTTATTATTTGTTTTGTGGTCATGTCTTCTTATTCTTGATTTGTTCTTTAATTCTGGATCTTTTTTCCACGTCCTTTTTTTTTAATTTTGGAGGATAATTGAGATTTTTTAATTTTTTGCCCTCAACACTTTTACTTTTTTTTCGCCGGTTTGTTCCCCACAAGCGTTTTTTGGAAGGGGGACGACCTTTCGTTTATTGTCCGTTTGTTGTCTAGGAAATTTTAATTCGTTTTATATCTTGTCACTTCGGGTTTTATAAGGAGTGCACACATTTTAATCTCCACGTTTCGAGTCTATTCTGATCCGTTCACATAACCGACACAAACCACTGGACCATGATCTGAAGAGTGGGTTCAATGGCATTCATCACTCGACTTTCTTTGTTTGAAATACAGAAAAATCTATCTGAGTGACTTATGACTTCCTTCGAAAAAGGTGGGTTGTATTCTTCTTGGTCTGGGTTTTACACGCAATTGGTCAACCAGTTTTTCCAAGCTTCATCCAGCCATATTTGCACATTGCTTTTTGGATGGATTATTTGATATTGTTCGGATGGAAATTTTATCTATGCATGTTATAAACGCAATTTAAAATTTGCCCCCTTAATATTATTATTCCTTTTTTTTTGATTCCCTGCAAAAGGTTTTTTTGGAGCCACCTCCTTTTTTAAAGAACCTGGCGGTTTTTTCGTCCTTTTCATTTTGGGTGCATAGATTTATTTCATAATTTTGTCAATTACAACTTTCTTCCAATGGAACTTGACTATGATCCAGCGACCATTTTTGTCTTGGAGAACTTTCTCTGGGACCAAACATAAGGATTTATGGCAGAAAATCGTTACTCCCCTTTTCTTATGATTTTCATATGATGCGCTAAATGCCTGCCCAACCCACCCCCTTTTTAACTTAGCATGTTCTTCCTCATTTAAATGGCTTTCTTGCAATAACCCTTTCGAGCAATCCAACCTTTTTAATTGTGTCAATATTTTTTTCCTCTTTATAGGGTGATTTAGTCCGTTTACATTGTAACTAACGCATTTCAGAGTGGTCATATTCTACTATGTGGTAAGAAGAAAGAAAAAGATAACACAATTCACCATTTCCCTCTCTCTTAACTGTCTTGGTACATTTACCACCGAAAATAATTCTCAGAATCACCTTGCCGTAGAACAGAGAACATATGAAACTCCAAAACCAACCGGTAATTTGGTAGAACTCTTCCAATAAGGCCGTGAGTTAACCTCATTAAAGAGGCATATGGTTAACAGTCCATGTATAACCCACCCCTGATGTAAACCTAGTCCGGGCAGGGAGACTAGACACCCTGGGAGGGGTACACAAAGTGTGTGAGCAGCAGTCCGCGCAATGTCTATATTCTGCTGCATTGAGTGCCCAAATCAGTCTTGGTAAATAAGAAATAAAATTAAAGAAAGGGGGGAAAAAGGAAAAATGTAAACAGAAAAGGTGAAATAAAATTTGAAAAACAAAGGGAAAAACCCCTACGTATCTTCTTGCCCGAAATCTTGATTTGATTTTGTCAAGCCTGTAAACATTTAGAGTTTAATATGCTTTTACTACACTCACATTACCTTGTCCATTTAATTTTTTATGCAAAGGGGGAAAATAAAAGATCTACTTTCTTATTATCAAACCTTTCAGTGTCAATCTACATCATTAATGATGGACCTGGTTTCTTTCGAAATCAGCGTCAGTCTCTCTTTCCCCTGTCTGCCTTGGATCAATCGTCTATTGCGTAGTAGCTCTCTCTCTTAGATGTCCCACTCATCCACATCTACTTCCGTTCCTGGTTCCTGCGGAATTAGTTGGGTCTCAGTCGTTTCCGTGATGATCTGCACCGTTCATGATGGTCCTGATTTCCTTGGGAGTCAGCATCAGCCCCTTCTTCCCCTGTCTATCCTGGGTCAGCCATCTGTCCCGTAGTAGCTCTCTCTCCAGGAGGTCCCGTTCATCCATGTCTACTTCCAATCCTAGCTCCTGCAGGGTTGGTTGAGCTTCACAAAGAGAGGGAAAAGTTTTGACCCCGGTGTCCAAAAATACCCTTAACTGTGCCGGGTAAGGTGCTTGAGCTCTAATGTTGCGTTCCCTGAGCCTTTTAATGACTTCACGCACTTGCTTTCTCTTTCTCAGGACATCCGGAGAGTAGTCTTGGTCAAAATAAACTTTCTTTCCCTGAAACTTCACGACTCGCTGGGTCCAGGCTTGTTAGAGCACCGTTTGTTTAACTTTAAAGTCACACTATTATTGACCACGGCGGCGCTGTCGGCTTCAGCGTTATGGCCCTGTGAGTCCTCTCCAGACAGATGTTCATATCTTCCTGCAGTTTCAGAGTTGATTTAAAGAGATTAGTTATGAACGGAATCATCTCTTTACCCTCTGCGTCTTCAGGTATTCCGTACACTCTGATGTTGTTCCTGTGGAGCCTGTTTTCCAGGTCATCTTGTCTGGCGGTTAGCTTTGCATCTTTACTTAGCAGGTAAGCTAGCGCTCTTTCTTGCCGCAGGCCCCGGTCCTCGGTGTTACTCACTCTGGTTTCAGTAGCGGTCAGCCTCTCCTCAAGTGTGTCTATCCGCTGCTTAATTTCAGCCATTGACGTCTCCATCCGTGTCTGGGATTCTTGAATTTGTCGCTGTGCCTCCCCGGACTCTTGTCTGAATTTTCGGAGCTCTTTTAGCATTAGCTGTTCAGCCTCAGACTCACTATTGGCTAACTTAGCATCGAATGTTAGCTGTTTTTGAGTCGTCTTCGGGTCTTCGTTTTTCCCGGTTCTGGAGTCCTTTTTGGTCTGTTTTTGGCTCGAGCTCATTTTCGTGGTCACTTTAAAATTATGAGTGGGATATGTTTGGGTTTCAGGCTATTTTAAACTGAAATCGGGCAGAGCGTTCTGTTTAGGCGTCTGACTCGGGCATGGCCGGAACCGGAAGTCCCCCACCAAAGATTTTCAATCACATTTAAATCTGGTGACTGAAGGCCACTCCAGGATGTTCCAGGATCTTGTTCTCAACCAAGCTTTGGTTGACTTGTAGGTGTGCTTGAGATCGTTGTCTTGTTGGATCACCAAGGTTTAATCTGTCAACAGAAGGCATCACGTTCCTCTTTAAAGTGGCCTGGTATTTCTGGGAATCCATGATGTACATGGAGGTACATGATCAAGATTGCAACATCATCAATCACCCACCTCCACGTTTGACCGTGGGGATGGTATTGTTCTGGTCATAAGCCTGGCCTTTCACCCGCCAGACATACCGCTGGTCCAAATGTCCAAACAGGTCCAGTTTGGTTTCATCAGTCCATAGAACTCCCAAAACTCTGTAGTCTTATCCAAATTCCTCCTGACATATTCTGGTCGACTTCTGATGTTCCTTGTGGTCAAGATTGCGTCTTGGAGTCAGGCCATGAACTACTTGTCCATTCAGTGCACGTCTTATAGTTAAGCACTGTACCAGCCTTCATCAGGTCTCCTGTTAAGGTGTCTCGCCAGTCAGCACAAGGGTTTCTCGTATTGTTTGTTCTGTGAACCGAAGTTGACTAAGGGTCACCTTGAGAAATGTTGGGCTTTCTTCCACAGCCAGGCAGGTTTGCAGCTGTTCCATAAGGTTTAAACTTCCTTATAATGCTCCCAATGGTGTCTCTTGGTCCTTCAGCTGTGATGAAATAATCTCCTCTCTCAGCTTTTGTGGAAGCTCCTTTGTCTTCCCATGATTGCAGCTTACCTTCAATACCTTCATGGGTAAAGGATCATTATAGAGTTCCCAAAGGCTTAATTATATTTCAGCTCCACTTTAGGCCATAAAAACTGTCAGACAGCTTTAAAAACAGCAACATTATACAGGGGTTGAATAATTGTGACAAATACTACATCATGCATTTTCGGTGTTGATTTCATGTTCATAAAGACGTCATCTGAAGCAGAATCTTGCTCTTTAATTTATAAATTCTTAAAATCTTTGGGGGGTTGAATATTTCTGATTGCAACTGTATATCAGGTTATTCTCACCCAGATTATTTGGTTCTTTAAAGCAGTTTGAGCTGTAACACTGCGCTCTTATTGTGAAATTAAGGCAAACCTCTGTGGCTGCAGTTCCTCTGACGGCCACTAGAGGCTGGCTCCACATTAAACTGTCCAACAGTAGAAATAAATGATCTCTGGAGGCTGCTGCTGTAGTGAATCTCTATCAGTAGTTTTTGTTTTTGTTTACTCACTATTTATTCATTATTGATGTTAACACACACAGGATACACACAAACAACAAACAGACACTCATTCAAATAAACACACACTCTCTCCCAGGAGGAACATCAACAGCTGAACACACTCAGTTTCTCTCCCACACATCAGTATTACATCACTTCCTCCTCACGCACACTCTCACACACACACACTTACACACACACACTTACACAGTTACACACACACAAAAACAAACACACACACACACAGGTCTAAACTGATTTATTGCAGAGAGGAGTCACTGCTGAGAATCGTAAGGTCACGAATCAAATCTTATCATGAGAGGAAGAGGAGGAGTAGGAGATGATGAAACATGTTTGGAGTTAACATTCGTCTTGTTTCTCTGTTTCAGTCAGCTCTGCTCTCTGATTGGTCGGTTCTGACTGAAGGTTTACAGTTTTTTCAAATTGCTAAAACACAATTTTGCAAAC
>NW_023339762.1:4876621-4879022 GCF_004916995.1 Morone saxatilis | reverse complement strand
TCGAGCATGGGCAGCGGGACAAAAGGCCCCAAATTGGGCAGCCCTGGTGTAGGATGTTCTGTTTAGTGTTTAGTTTTTGATGACTTTATCATCACTTTCTTATAACATGTTATTAAACATTTGTAAAATATTGTGTGTCATGATTACTGCATCATTCTTGAAGTATAATGTAAAAGCATCACCTATAGCCGGAATTATTGAGCAAAGTGTTTTTACAGTAGGTCAAATATATGGAAATGTGCAATCTGGAGGTACAAATATGGACTTTTATAGTTGAATTTCTCCAAATTGGTGCAGTAAAAATGCTTGATATTAAGTATGTTTGTAGTCTTATATGTGTAGAAGGAAAATATACCATCCATAGCTAGGAATTATTGAGCAACAATGAAAATGTGTTACCGTCCGACAACTTAATCCACACTTGATCATTGTGAACTCTGTAAGAGAGGAATGAAGGGAATAAGATTCATACTTGTGAAAAAATACTAATAAATTAATGTGTGTAATATGATAAGCACCTTTGTGTTTTACTGAAGAATGACCTTTTATATGGTTGTCAACCATATATTTTGCACCCACGTATTTGCAGAAGGGACAGTGGAAAAGTTCACTGTTGGTGCATTTATTAATGGTTGGTGTATCACCATCCAAGAGTATACTAATGTGTCTCTATATATCAGAGGAGAAAATAATAGACATAAAAAGCACAGCATCATTTAAACCCCAGCTAAAACATAACTTTTACCATCTGAAATTGACATGTACAGTTTTTTGGTTTTTTTTTTACCACATTTCCCTCATCAGGGATGACCTCAGGAAGAGGAAGTAAATCAGCCTGGGCTTGACCGTGGAGAGCATGAGAGGCCTCCAGCCCAGCATGTGGGGCTCCATGTAGCGGGGGGTACCACAGCGGGATACCTGTCATGCACACACACACGCGCAAAGGCAACACAAGGTCAATCAAAGTAGCTGTAGTAACAAATGGACACAGAGAATGAATGAAAGAATGTATTTCATTACATTTATCATTATCAACGCAGAATTCCAAAATCAAAATTTAATGCACTACGCAAAGACTAAGGCCATGCATTAAATGTTGATATTCAAATCCTGTTATTATGCTTTATCATACTCTAATTCAAGTGAATGATTTATTAATTACCTTCTTTATTTCTCTCAGACATACTCAGGGTAGAAACACACACAAATACAGCGCATTAGTTACTGTGTTTATATACCTGGATTTGAAATGTGATTTTTTGACACATTGCAGTGAACCTACCTGACCAGAGAAAATACGGACACAGACAGAGAGAGCGAGAGCGAGAGCGCGCGCGAGAGAGAGAGAAGTTCTTAAAAGAACTGTTGGTTTGGTTATATGTGTGTTATGTGGTGCAGTGTGGGTGTGCAAGCTGTGGCAGGATGTACATAAAATATACAGGCAAATCTGGAGGGGAAAAGCAAAATTTACATCAGGTTTCAATGTTTCACAGAACATATTTTACCAAGATCACCAAGACCCACCAAACACATTGCACATGATGTAGGCCTAGTAGCCTGCGTGCAGGTAGCCTACTGAAACGTACAGTAAGAGTACTTTCTGCAAGTAAAGTTTTTCAAACAGCATCCTCTGCTCATGATATGTAAGATGTTCTCCCATCTAATAATTGATGTGATGTGTCTGCATCAAGGTCTGAATATGAGCCATGCTTTTTCCCATCTTTAATGTCGAGGGGGCTGGAGCCTTGGTATCTGCTAACAAGTGCTTCTTGTGCACTCTCCACTCTGTTAGAGCCGATTTATATTTAAACCAAGGGAAATGCAAATTGTGTTTTGGGAAAAGAGTAGATAACTCTTTCAAATACTTACTCAAGTATGAGTAGAAGTAGTTTTGGAAAAGGCTGCGGCCACTACGCTTCATGTCTAGCGGCTACTTCTACTTGAAAATTGCAAAAAACCTACCACCACCTAAATGTTATTATTCACACGACTGACATAAACATGAGGCCTATGCACGTTACTTGCATGAATAGTTTAATGATCAACTTGTTTGTTTCTCCATAAATTAGTTTATAATTTACACGAACCGAAAACGGCAACTTACCTCTCGGCAGAAAAGCGCGCAATTATGGACTCAGACACACATTCTTCCTCTTCCGGTTGCTATTGGGTAAGTGTGCGGAGTCAAACGTTTAGCTCCACCCACACGTTGAGCCACTCCTCGATCTGCGTACTGCAGTCAGGGCTTACTCGCTAATGTAGGCTGTCACTTGTTGCCATAGCAACGGTAAACATTCACGTAAGGGTTAATGAGCTGTAAACAGAGATGCAGAATCAAGCTATGTTGTAAATACACATTAGATATGTTGTATTTTATCACAAAATACATGATTTTACCATT
>NW_023339762.1:4868250-4876596 GCF_004916995.1 Morone saxatilis | reverse complement strand
CAGTACTATTTCATGGAGTAAGCCCGATTCGATCTGTACAGTACATGTGAAATTCTAGGTAGTTGGTACCTGAGTAGGGTGGAGCCTCTTCCGCCTCGCCTTCGCCTCATATGTTGCGCCACCTTAAGAGATCTTTTGTCCACGGTCTCTGGCTCCGCCTCAACCTCTGCCTCCAGCTCAGCCGCAACCTTTGGAGAGACGAAGTGTCCAAGCCTAAGGTAGTGCACAGGAAAACTTGCACCGTTTCCTTCCATGATCACCCCCCCTCAATAGTACATCCTCCGGATACGGAGTCGGAAGGATCTAGCAGAGTCGCTGGACTTGTGCGTAGAAGTAGCCCCCCACAATTAATCGGCTACCCCGCGGCGTCCTACCCTCCCCCGCATCCGATGAGTTGCAGCTCCTTTCGCGCCGCCCCCGCCCCGCAGGCTAGGTGAATTCCAAGTTCCCCGGGACAAGGCGCCAGCTTTTTGTGTCGGTGGTCTTGTGAGCGGTCTGGTTCTGAGCGCTTCAGCCTGCCTCGTTTACTGCACCCGGATTTAGGGCCATTGCATGGACCCCGAATGGTTCTCTCCGCGCGTGGAGTGGTCGGGCCCGGATGGCAGATGTGTCCACGGTCACTCCTTCGGCTCATCGCCGGCTTGGGCCTCCCGTGGCAAGGGGGCCCGGCCACCAGCGCGCTCTCTTTCGGTGGCCACGCCCCCTTTCCAAGGCCCCTGGCCCAGATGCGGCCCGGCTTGCGCTCCGGGCGGTGCATCCTTCTATTACTACCGCGTTCTTACTGATATCCATTCATGGAGTTGTGAACTTCTTAGTCGGCCTACGCCCTAAAGAGCGCCAATTTGGCGTGGTTTGGAGACGCCTACAGGAGCGATTGAGTGCCTCCCGACCAACCACGCTGTTCACCGGTTCCATAGAAGCGCCCCCCGCTCCCGCCGCCCAACCCTCTCCCAACTGGTTGTACTCCGGCTCGCGCCCGGCTGCATGATTCCCGGGACGAGCTTCTCTGCAATCTCAGGTTCGACAAATCCACAACCAAATGGAATTCTTTTTGATGTGTTCTTCGTACTTCAATCTTAGGTCTATACTTTGTCGCCTCAGGCCAGTCGTAAACCCTTCCACGGGCTTCTGCCTTTCATTGTCTCCAGCACCCAGTATACAGTCATTTGTGAGAGCAAGTCAAAATCAGGGCCGCAGGGATGGCGCTTTTGGTGCCTCTCAACCGCCCCTCCTTTAGGTATGCATTTCGTAGCTGATTCCCCATTAGGATCCTCTCTATCTGTGTTGCTGGGGCTATCATAGTGAAGGTTATTATGGTGTTTACCACTTATAGTCCTTAGGTTGGTTGTACGATTGCCTGGCCGTCACACGGAAAAATGCTCAAATAATATGAGATTTGTACTTCTCATGGGTTATGCTGGTTGTACCAGTTCTGCAACGTTGGAGATTGTTGGTCGGGTGTTACGAGGCGTGGATGTTAATGTAGAGAGTGAGTTGGGGAGTTAGGATAATCCAAACATAAGCTTTGTCCAGGGATCTTGTACAGAGCCACTACGGGAATTGGAATTTGGAAATCCGGTTGTATTAAATTTGTGTTGTAGACATAGAATGTAGTACCGTTAAGTGTTGGGACAGCAGAAGCCGAATAATGATGTGGCGACGGGACAGTGATGGTTAGCATGGAGTTTGGGTTGTGGCTGAATTCCCAAGCTATTCTCGGTTTTGGTTTCAGTGTTCCGCACCTCCAACCGGAGGCACATCTTGAACTTTGTGTGTAATTTCTACCCAAAGGAAAGCGGATCCCTTAGCTTGTAGTCTTTTGACAAAACTGTTAGTACGTTCATTGATATTGGGTGAATACAGTAGCGTAAATATACAGCATGTTATGTCTAAATGGCTTGGCTCGGACAGATTATTTAATTTATTGTGGGGATTTAAAAATAAATCTCTGTTTAAAGCATACTTAAATAGTTATCAACAATTATAATATAATAGTTTCCATATAAATATAATGAATGCATATATAATAAAACAACTATACAACCACTGTACTTGTCTGATAAGTGGTGTAAGGGATATGTCGTGTAGGCTATTCGACACTGATGATGTCTCAAACCTATGGATAACACTTTAACTTTTACACTCTGCACGCTCTCAGGGTCATTTTTGGCTTCATGCACATCCAGCTCGCACTTTGCAATGTTTACCGCATTCCAGTTGTTGAGGCCATAGTAGCAACCCGCCCCTCTTTTTCTTAATTAATGTCACAGGCAATAGGTGTTGCACTCCTGCTTAAGTGACAATAAAAAGAAATCTCTACATCCCTTGTCATCCCACGTATTATTGTATACGCCTGGATGTCGTACAATCTGAAAAATCTCTGTGACTAAGACATGATTTACATGTCCAGAGAAGGGGTCAGATTTACTGGTTTGAGTTGGAGACACCAGTGCCCCTAATAATGACGATACCCCACACATCTGTAGCCTGTCTCACAGATAACAGTGCCGCTGGCTGGTGACTTTCTTACCTTTTCCATGTGGATACTTAAAACTCTCAGGGTCAGTGTAATCACATGCTTACCGCCGGTGTGTATGTTGTGTATGCATATCCTGCAACCGTATTCATAAACGAAGCGTGAGAGCGCAACTTTTTGTTGAAAGCAGGTACCGTTTTTATGCTGTCATGTTGGTTTCTTTATTCCTTTTGGTGTGTTATCTCTATAGTATGAGGTGACCTTCGTTTATTGTTACAATCGTTGATGTCAATGTTTTGTGCGTAAATGCGTCGCATCATTTGTTGTCGACTGGCTGCAGGGAGTGTATTTCCACACTGTACGCTACACCTCGGGCCGCCGTGGACAGAGAAATTCATCCTTGGCCGTGGCGGTGATCTACGGCGTTTTCTCCTCACCGGGGGTTCCAGGGCTGGTTCAAGAATTTATCCTTTTCAGTGCTTAAAGAGACTGAGTTTAGTTCGTTGCAGTTGATTGTAGGCATGTCCATGGGCTGTTCCTACAAAAAAAGTTGCCTAGGACAAGGATTTTTGTTTCGTTGGTTTTCTGATCGCTGTTATTTATTACTTTTACTCGTGTTTTTTGGGCGGCCATCGTATAATATAAGCAGGTCATTCTGCGGTGCGGAGGGAGACAGAACATGTGAGGCCGGTAAGTGGTAGTGGTGCAGGCCTCCCTACATTCCTCCAGGATATCAGCCTGTACGTCCTTCCCAGAAATGACCGGATTGGCTGGTATTTGGATCATGGTTCCAACCAACTTGCCTAGATTTGGTCAGGTCAGATTGGAGTGAGATTGGAGATGCTCATCGGAAAACGCTAGTTTACAGAAAAAGGGTTGCTCGGACCACCACCCTCCTGTATCCTACTGGACGATTCAGGCCACTGTCTCTATCTTGGATCAGTGTGCCACACGTATTGATGGCTTCCAAAGTTAAACTTGGTTACTGCGTCTGAAGGTCAATGTTCAATAATTATTTTTAGACGGGGGATGCTCAGAGTAAGTATCAGGTATTCTAGCAGTGGGAGGATGGTTAAATGGCGTAGTTATTCCTGGAACAGGGTTATCGTTGGGATCGGATATGCATTGAAGGAGCGTGCAGGTAAACAGATTTTGGGGCAAGGGTGAGGTTTCGCCAAGTGGTGGTCGCCCCCGCCTATGTTCTGACACAGAACCGCTAATCTGTCAGCTGATGTCACTGCTTAGTTTGTCTAATCGGTTATTGGCGCCATTCGCTCTGGACGTTGTTCACTCCGACATACCTTTGGGCTGATTTTTACGCTTGGGTGCACCTTCTTCCTGGGGGAAAGCTGCCTTGATATTCTGGATAGGCTCAACAAAAGCAGTTGAATTACATACATCAGTGCGCCAGTCAGTACTCCCGCGTCGACGCTGCTGAGCTTGATTTGACGTTGTATGCAGTTATCTGGATGTTGTTCGCAATGCGCTGATAGCATAGAGAGTGCTCCGGAGCTTTAAAACACAGAACTGTCTTTGATTAATGGTCCTTCCAGGAAGTTCAGGACAGTTGAATACCACAGAGATGGTGCAGGTGTTTTCGTGGAGCAGACATACCGAGGTGCAGCGAGAGGGAAGGTGGCAGTGCGACCCTTGTCATGAGGGGGATTAGCAGGTGGATACTCAGTACCGATCAGCGACGATATTCGGATCAGGATTATGATACTAGTAGGCCACGATTATCCGGCAGCAGCGATCACGATTCAGTTACGATGACACTCATGTTTTCTGAAATGGATTTTAAACGGGGGTGTTGAGTTTTGGTGACATCTGTGAGAGGTTCGTTACTTTGGAATGAGATTAATTGATCTGAAAGGGCTGAAAGCATAACGCTTCCACAATATCAGATGGGTTCTGGAGTGGACAGTGAGGTTTCTACAGCTTGCAAAGTGCTGGACAAAATGAAGGCAAAGGATGTGGTGAGAAATTAGTGTTCATTATTTGCATTATTATACAGGGTGCAGTTTTTTCGTCTACCTTGTTTTCTGTTGTTCTACCTTTGGTTTACCTGTAAGTGCTTGATTTTGTTGCAATTTAGTTAATTGTTTGAGATTGGTTTTATGTCACTTAAGAACACACATTTAAACGCCATTTAACTTTTTCAATGTACCGTCTTAGCGAGTTAGGTTTAAGGCAGGAAAGGAGACGTGTCTGTGTAAGGGTATCTAGAGGGTATTGCTAAATGTCTACAGCGCACTAGCGCTTGACTGCTATCGCTTTCTGCAAAGGAACGGGGGATGGGCAGCGAGCAGGTGAGCGGAACACGGGATTAATGGGACTTAATTTCGATCTCCAGCTGAATCGCTTTTCTGGGAAACCCGGAACGAATATCGACTTATGATGTGCGCGGGATAAAATTGCTCAGCCTTAATACTCAGGTGGGCCAGTCCTCCACATCCAGTTTCAAGGTCGCACCAGACAATCTTTCCCTTAGTGATGAAAAATGCACAATGGACAAAGTGCTGAGTTTACTGGAGAAGACATTGTCTAGTAAGGCTCAACTAACACACAGTCCACCTCAGAACAAAGTACGTAAGAACATTCGAGACTGTAAAGTCTGTGGCAGTTCAGACCACAGCACCTCTGCTCACTGCAGGATGTAAAAACTGTGTTTTAGATGTTACTCACCAGGCCATATTGGAGCTAATTGTAGCCAGTCAGCTCCTACTCAGTCTCCGAACCTATCTCGGGTCTCTCACACTCCGGGAAACTAAGTAGCTCCTTTTTGGCGGAGGGCAATGTGGAGCTTCCCTCCTGTGAAGATGATATTCACTCTGTGTTTTCTGCTTCTTGTGAATCAGCTCCGCCAGACAAAACTGATTTTTCAGAACACAATGAGAGTGACGGTTTGTTTTTCACTACTGTATTAGCAGGGGACAAAGTCGACATTTAGGGGATGCTGGATAGTGGGTCCATGGCCACTTCTCTGCGCGCAGATCTGGTACCTCAGTTGAGAGAGGCAGGAGTTGTGAATGGCGATTTAGTATCTCCTACAGACATTATTGGCTAGTGAGTTCATCCGTTTTTTGGCCAATTTGGAAAGAGATTCCGGACAAAGTGGGGACAGTTAGGCTAAAGAAAGCAGTAACACTGGAGCCTATGAGTGAACATGTTGTGTGGGGCCGTCTCCCCCCAGGGACTAAACTCTCGATTGGTAGTACTGTAATCGTGGAGCCAAGCTGGTCACGTTGCGCGCCCCGAAATAAACTAATCGGCAGGGTAGTGACGCCTTTGTGGGGAGATGGGTGGGTTCCTGTAAAAATAATCAACCCAACTGCTTCCAAAATCGCATTGCGAAGAAATGCAAAAGTGGCTGATGACTTCCCGTGCATTGCATTGGAGGATTTTGAGGAGGGCACCAAATGGGAGGGAAGGTAATCAGTGGCAGTAGTCATGGCAGTTTAACAGCGCAGAGCTCTGTAAGGGGCAGTGGGGTGAGTGGGAGTCCTAAGCTCAGGGATTTGGGTCTTTAGGAGTTACCAGTGGATGATTGTGAGGTTTCTCCAGTCTGGAAAGAGAAATTGACAGATTTGATTGTGAAGTATGTAAGCGTGTTTTCCAGACACAACTTGGATTGTGGGGAAGCTACTGGGTTTTGTCATCGTATTTGGCTGACCGATGACCGCCACTATTGATTACCTTCAGTCCACTGCCAGAAGTTGAGAGAGCCACTAGACGAAATGGAGGAGCGGGACATAATCAGGAAGTCTAGTAGTGAGTATGCTTCACCCCTGGTTTTGTGCTGGAAGAAAAACGGTGACCTGAGACTGTGCACAGATTTTCGTTGACTACCCGCACGGTCAAAGACGCACACCCTCTGCCTCATCAGGCGGGAGTTCTGGCGGCGATGGGAGGCAACGCCTTTTTCAGTACGCTGGACTTGACGTCAGGTTATTACAACGTGCCTCTCAACGAAGACGATAAGAAATACATGAGTGCAATCGCATGGCCCAGGGTCTTTGCAATGGCTCCGCGACTTTTATGAGGATGATGCTGACGATTTTTGGCAACCAGAACTTTTTGTCTCTGCTTTGTTATCTTGACGATGTGTTGGTTTTTGGCAGAACAGAAAAGGAAAGCTTGAAGGCTAGAACTAGTTTTCAAGCGTTTGAAAGAACATAATCTGAAGCTCTCCCCAGCTAAGTGCAAGCTTTTGCGAAGATCTGTCAAGTTTTTGGGGCATGTGGTTTCTCAGGAAGGGATAGCCACTGACCCTGACAAGGTACAAGCTTTAGTAAGCTTGAGGGAGGCTGATATCATGGAGAGTGATGGGGTCACACCCTCCACTAACAAGATTCACTTGTTCCTTGGCATGGTAGTGTATTACCAACATTTCATTGAGAACTGTTCTGTGATTGCTAAGCCACTCTTCCAACTTACCTGTACTTACTGTACGCAGACTCGCTTCTATTGATTGGACGACGGAGTGTAGACAAGCTTAACCAAGCTGAACCATGCTCAGTCTAAGTACCCAGCTCATACTTGAGTTCTTTGCTATGAAATGGGCCATTCATGACAAGTATAGTCACTGGCTGCAGGGGCGGAAATTTACTGTGTGGACAGATAATAACCCTCTCAAATACATTCTGACTAAACCAAGACTGGATGCATGTGAGCATAGGTGGGTGTCTAAACTGGCTCCTTTCAATTTTTGACATTCAGTACATTCCTGGACCCAAGAATACAAGAATACTGTGGCTGACGCCCTGAGCAGAGAACCTTTTGTGAAATGCAAGGTGATGCACCGGTTGACAAGAACGCCCTATCATGTGTTGTTGGAGGAGGCAAGTGGCGTCTCTTTGCCTTATGTACAGGACATGTTTCGTCTCTCCTGTGAGCAACCAAGGGTGGGGAGGCAGCCCCCACCTATCTCAAGTCCCTCTGAAATCTGTGGGGGTGGGAGTTGTAGTGGCGGTAAAATATCGAGGGAGGAAGTGTCTGCTGTGTTTGATGTGCATCGTCATTGGGATGATGGTGGTTCAGTGAGAGCGGCCTCTCATGTTCAGCAGCTACAGCAGGTGGCATCGATGGGTCAGAGCCCGCTGCCTGTGTTCACTCACGAGGAATTGCATAATATGCAATCTCAGGACCTTGTTTTGAGCAGAGTGCATTCTAAGCACCCTGTGAGCAAAAAGAACATTTTCCAGTATGTTGTCCCACTTGCTTTGAGGAGTCAAGTGATTAAGGGTGTGCATGATGACGCTGGCCACGAGGGGCAACAACGCACTTTATGGCTCGCCAGGCAACGTTTCTACTGGGATACAATGTCCGATGACGTCAAGTTGTATGTCACACAGTGTAAGAGGTGTGTGTTGAGCAAGGCTCCCGGCTTCCAGCAACCAAAGAAGCCAGAGCCCCAATGCACTCATGTCGCGTTCGTCACTACTGCACCACTGGAGTTAGTATGTGTTGATTTCTGGTCAGCAGAGGTGCTAAATAACAAGTCAGTTGATGTTTTAGTAGTTACTGATCATTTACACAGGCTAGCCTGTGCCCGTCCCTGCTCAAACAAACTGGCTAAGACAGTCTCGTCTGCTGTGGAATAAGCTTCTTTTTGTTTATGGATTCCCGGCACGTCTTCATTCCAGATCAAGGAGCTAATTTTTGAAAGTGCACTCATAGCCGAGCTTCTACAGTTGGCGGGTGTGTTGCAAAGTCCCATACCACACCGTACCACCCCTATGGGTAATGGGCACCATTTTCTGATGTTTGGGCCACACTCTTTGTTTGCCTGTCGAATGTGATGTTTGAGGGTGTTTCTGTTGGATGGAGAGACTGTCGATGTTGACAATCATTCAGTCTCTGGGGAAAGA
>NW_023339762.1:4866589-4868150 GCF_004916995.1 Morone saxatilis | reverse complement strand
AATGTGAACATAAGCCTACAGGCTCTGGCTGCACAAAATACCAGGTCCATTCTATATATGGCTTGACTGAATACTTGATGGTTATTGTTTACTGAGATATGTGGATCCATATTACAGGATGCCCAGCTAATCAACATTTTAAATTCAATATTTAATCAATAGTCAATGTCAGTCCATTGCTTTACATCTTACATTACAGAGCTGTAACTAAACCTTGCCATCACGCCCATATACTGTCTGAACCGGTGCCCACAGACTTTACTGCTGCTAGATAGTGCGAGTTTCGTTTTGTGCACGCGCATACAAACACGTGTTCACCCGTGAATCTCATTCACTCTCATGGTGTTTTTTTCCTCTTTTTCTGAGAGATAGTTCCGTTTATCCACTGACCACTACTCACTGAAGTTGTAAACACTGACACAAGAGGGAGGCTGGGCCCTTGCGTAATTTGCAGGGCCCTACGCAGCTTGTGTAGTGTGCGTTTAGGGTGGACTGGCTCTGCAGTAATGTTAAGCCAAAACATCATATATAATATTGAAAAACTGTCAGGGACCATTTTTCTACACAATGAGTACTCTCGCTTTTAATACTTTACTTAAAACTTGCTGTTAAGACTTACATACATACATACTTTTACTTGAGTAAAGGATCTAAATACTTGTTCCACCACTGGATACATTGCACTGACAGAGAATAATGCAGTGCTGAGTATAATAACCGCTATTTATTGACCTCTTGTTTTATTTGTCTGTGTGGTCAAAGTTCAAGCATTCACAGTGTAAGTAACTGGCAGATGATATGTTTTATGTGACTTCCTACTACTTCCTGTTTTGTCACTGGAGCAGGGTTGACCACAACTGACATTTATGCATGTTATAATTAGATATTCAGCACTATCATTTATCACTGCTAGTGAGAGTGAATACTGGCTGTGATTCAGATTGGATAATTTGTAATAGTACTACTGCGAGTGCATTCATTCAAAGCAAATGTTTTCATAGAGTTCTGTGTGCTAATATGTGTGTGTGTGTGTCCACCCCCATATCTGTCTGGGACCCAAATGGATGTGAAACTCTGCGGAGACATTGACTCAGTCCTGCCAAAATTCAGTGTACCAAAAAGATCATGTAAGACTGGATTTATACCAAACTACCCATCACAAAGCACACAAGATAAGAGTGACATAAAGCTATATGTATTCTGCATATGGTACATTTTTACTAATATACTACTAAATACTAATATGCCAGTTATGCTATACTAACAAAAACAGTGTTTGACATTCATAAGAACTGAACAGCAGCAGATTGTTGACGTTCAGATGTTGCTTCTCAGTGTGAACGACAGCTGCTCTTCAGTGGAGGGCTTGGTGATTCTGACTGCTCTCCTGTCTGAATGTCCGACTGTGATGGAGCTTCATATCAGGTACAAACATATACGTACCATAAATGCACACACCTCTTAAACAGACTGCACTAACAAATTTGCTCACATCAGACAGGACCATCATACCATTCCTCTACTACAAACAATCAGCAACATATTTAAATTTTATTTAGCC
>NW_023339762.1:4863155-4866564 GCF_004916995.1 Morone saxatilis | reverse complement strand
TGCTCCGCAAGTTGTTTGGTGTTGTTTGTAATAATAAGCAACATATGTACGGTAACTTAAAAAACTCCCAGACATAGATTTACAACAGTTAAGAACAACTAATGTGGTGGTGTGATTTCCTTAAAGTATAAAATTACCCATTTAAGACCATACCCTAATTAATAACCCTATCCTAATCTGCACATGTTGTCCTCATTTCTGCAGAAGTCTTTCCGTGCTGGCACAAGATGTCTTCTTTCTTGTCCATTCTTCAGCTGTTAGTGGGTGCCCAGCTGGCCTGTCAGATACTCTGGTACAGTGTCGTTACTTATGTTAGATTTTGGAGCGGCAGCCGCTGCTGTTAAATTCTCTGCGCCACAGGTATCAGAAATGGGGCAGACGCACAATGTAGTCACGGTTGCCTGTTTAAATGATCCTGCCAAACATAATGCAAGCCCGTTGGGCTGCCTCTTACATTGCAATTTAAAACAAGGTAGGGAACGTATTCAGAGGTATATTGGGGCTGTCAGTTTTAACTCCAATACCTGTTGTGTTGATTGCTAGCTATTGTCAAAAGTGGTCGCTTTCTTCCAGGTGCGACGACTATTAAACTAACAGCTCCACCAAAAAACGTCACGCGTGGGGTCAGCTTTTAATTGGATCAACGTTCAGCTTGTCAGTCTCTCGCTCAAGTCCCTGAGATATCAAACATCTGAAACATTAAAACGGGTAAGTGATCCACTAATAATAATACAATTGGAGAATGTCTATACTGCCCTCAAGCATACTGCAGTACTACGCATAACAGTGTAAACTGGAGAGAAATGGTTAAAGTTTAGTTTGTAGGGTTTGGATTTCTTGTTGAGGTTTGACTCAATTTTACATGCACGTTTGTCTCTACAGATGGAGCAGCGTAAACTTTGGAAACAATGGTCCACAATATAATAAACAGGGCTATAAACAGGTTGTCGCTCATTTCAGTGGTATGACACTCGAATTTTGGACAAAGATGCGTAGTTACTGCGTGTGTTGCTTGGTAGGCCAGTATAGATTGGTAGTCCATAGATGAATGGATTTGAAAGGTAACACGTAGTGTGTTGCACTTTACATGGAACAGTTTAGTTTTAATGAATTAGGCTACACACAGCGCCAAAGGCCACGAAGGCCGGAAAATGTTTGTGTGACCCTGCTCTAAAGCTCGTTTCGATCATTCACGCTATTATTTTCATTGTTCATTTTCAGATGAGTTTGTTAAAATATTTTCTAGAAAAAAGGAAGCCGCTGCATGGATGAAGATAACCAGGGTTAAGTTCACATCTAAAGTAAACAGTGTTTCAAGGAAAAAGGACCCATTTAGCACTAATTAGTATATATCCATACGTACTAGTATATGACTGCTGAGTACTTGCCCCCCGCAGATGATATGCATTCAAAGCGCGCTGTTGGAGAAAGCAGTGTTTTTTTCGCTCAGATTAGCCCCCTCAATCGGTGGCTTTATCCCTTTCTACAATGTTTTTCGTGTGCTTGCCTGATGCAATATTTAGATAGTGTGAGCAGAAGCAGACAGGCAGGGCGTTAGGTGCAGGTGGTGGCTAGAGGAGAGCAGAGTTAAGTGAAGGTGCAGGTGAAAGAAGGAAGACAATGTACGAGGGAGAGACGGGAGAAGAGAGGGAGTGGAGGATAAGGATGGCGGCAATAAAGCAAGAAAGTAGCACAGTCTCAGGCTGGGGATCCTGTATGGGTAGACCAAACCAGGTTCCACCCAGTGGCTGCTACCCACGACAGATCATGGCAAGTTCACAGCGAGTCACCATATCAGGCTGTTCGCTGTGATTGTTCACTGTAGCGTTTACTAAACAATACCCAAAACAATGCACTTTTGTCTTTTCTTACAGATTTTTGCCGCAGTATGTCAGGCAGCGATGCAGGCCCAAGCAAGGTGTTTCCAAAGGCCATTTATAGAACAGGTTGCCAACTCTGAGCCAGGTTGACTACTTTAGATAAACAGTATGGCAACGGAGCACCACAGGCAATGTGTAAAGCTCAATGCCTTAATTGGCACAAGGTACATTTATAATACATTTTTAGTTATTTCTATCAGATATGTCCAAAATAGTGCTGTTTTTTTGTTGTTGTTGACATCCAATGATAACAGATAATTTTCGCTGTAGTGCTAGGTTCTTCATTTCTAGTTGCTCTCGACCCCGATATGAATACTTGACACATGAGGCGAATGATTGGGGGCTTCAAATGCTATATAACTGAAAGAGGAAGCACAGTCACGACAACCCTCTCAGCTCCTGCTGGATTTGCGGAGTTGCTGGGGTGTGCTATTTGTTGAAAAGCCTGAAAGGGTTAATTGCAATCTGGACTACTGTTTGGATTGCTTATAGTTTACATAGTCAGTATCTGTACACGATAAGCACTCGCTTCACAGAACTCAATGGTTAATCTATGGTGACTAAGTTGTAGTTACTTGTTGAGTGTGAAAAAGAAGCAACTACCGGGTGGGGGGGTGTCACTGATTATTGATAGTTGCGGGAAATGTGTGGCGCGTGAGTGTTGACGAAGCCATGTCTGAGACGTGTTCAGTCCTCGGGCTGAGCGGGTGGGAGTGGGATGTTTCTGTTAAGAAGCAGTGAATCTCACTCGTCGGTATCACATCCGAGGTGAGGAAGGAGGGATCAAGTAATATTCGAACTGGATGGATCAAACTCATTTATGGTTCGTGATCTTTTTATTTTTTGATATTTTCAGATATATGGACAAATGAAGGGCCTCTTAGCCACGTTCCTGACTGGGTCACATGTCAGTTGGATGGGAAAAGGTTTCGCGCGTCCATTCTCACTGTATGTGCACTGGCTTGTATATCTTGTATAAGTTGCATGGTGGACCAGGGTTGACTTCCAAACTGTATCTGTATTTTCTTCACGTTTCAGACTACAGAGTCCTATCCAGGTCTCTATAGTGTTCTCTGGAGGGAGAGAAAAACCTGCAGATAAAATATCTAAAATGCTCTGGTATGTATTAAGTACAAACAATAAACAAAGCACATTTTTGAACAGAGGGAAACTTTATTTTATACATTTATGTTACTAAATATTGGTATTACTGGTGGTAATTATGATGCTATTGCCTCTGTTAGTCTCAGCTGCTGTGGTCTGCAGCCTGCTGATATGGAGAAAGTGTGGAGGAGTTTGGGAACCTCGTCTGATCTCACTTTGCTGGAGTAAGATACACAAAAACATAATCAAAAACCGAGCATTTTATAACATGTAACAGCAAGTCATAAACACACTCTGTACTAAGATAGACTGTATAGTACATACTGCTGTGTAAAAAGTCTAAAAATACTGTTCTCTCCTGACCTCTCATGTTACGTGTTGGTCAGCAGTAGCAACCCATTTCAGTCCAGTAGCTGAAATCAACT
>NW_023339762.1:4861370-4862988 GCF_004916995.1 Morone saxatilis | reverse complement strand
GTTTTTGTCTCTGACATTATTTGAACCCCACATTCTGGTCCGTCAGTCTGTCCAGTAACTGTTTAGGCAACAAAGGTCTGAGGAAACTGTTGGAGGTCCTGCCTCGGCTTAGTAGCATCCAGGAGATCAAGTAAGACCTGCACACCAAGTGATAACAACATGACTAATAATGATACACTCAAAACAATTTTAATACATCTGAAACTTTACTTGTGATAACTAACCCCCAAAATAGGGAGTGCATTTATTAAGAATGAGTGACTCTGCCGGTAGGATTTTGTGTGTTTTGAGTGTTTCAAATGAAAGATGGTGGTAGACTGGGCTGGTCTAATCTAGTTGGCAAACACTGGGCATTTGTTTTCTCACCAAACCGGTTCCAGGCAAAACGTGCCAGAGCTGGCAGTTACTACCCTGGGGTATTATTCAGTACAAATATCTTATTTAGAGCTAAATGATGTCCCTCCCCCTGGCTCATTGTTTTTTGTGTGTGTGTTTTTTAGTGCCAGGAACAACAAGATCAGCATGGAAGGAGTGGTGATGCTGGCTGGTGCTTTGTGTTCCCATCACAACTTAACACAAATTCACATAAGGTGCTTTTTGGTTTTTTTTTAGGCATTAATTATTAATTTTATTAGAGCAGCTAAACAGTGAGCACCTGTTTCTCCAACATGGCAAGCAGCCAGTTAGAACAGCTGATAAAAGCTGTGTAACAGCTAATTTTTTATCTGTTAAAATACAATGTATAAACACTAAGTGAATTGGGGCACATTGGTGTTGTTAACTATAAACTAGTGTTGTGCACATTGTTAATCTGATAGTGTCCTGTTGGTTTTATAGTGATGGAGGCAGAGAGCAGCTGACCCTGAAGTTCTGCCCTAACAAAAGGTAGAAAAGCTCCACACATCTGGTCACCACTCTGCTTTTTCATTTGTCAGTTAATAAGCTAATGCTGTGCTCTTTTTTTTAGCGATGACAAACAGCAGCTAAAGATGTTCAGGTACAGTAAGCTGATAAAGAGAAACACTCATACACACAATTCTCTTTAAAATACAATACAAATACATGTAATATGTAACATATAATATGAATACAAAATGATCCTTTTTTTGTGCTGCAGGATAAACAACAGTAGCCTCCTGCCGAATAATATGACCACACTATGTAAAAGACTGGTCAAATGTCGCTCCCATTTGGAGTTAGAGTAAGTTTCATTATTTTATATCCATCAAACATGACTTATTTCAGGATTATGACCAAACAGGTAGACATTAATATACTTATATGTTGTGTCAGTTTGTCTCACAGCTCTCTGACAGACACGGCTATTGAGAATCTGCTGAAGGTCCTGCCGAAGATGACGTCACTGCAGAGACTCAAGTAAGCCATACACACACACGTGTGAGATAATTAGTGTGGATGGTTTTGTGTGTGAGAGTGACTAAAGGTTTCTTTAAGTATATATAGTTTATTTTGTTTTGTTATGTGAAACTATAATAATTGTGGTTGGGAGTATTTACAGAAAACCAGATGGAGGAGTTGTATATAGAAATGGTTGCGTACTGAGTGTTTAAAGGTCCAGTGTGTAACATTTAGGCGGATCTATTGTCAGAAATAGAAT
>NW_023339762.1:4853160-4861270 GCF_004916995.1 Morone saxatilis | reverse complement strand
TTCTATCAGGAATCACTCCATCCTCATGTTCTACCTTTGGTCCAGTCAGAGTGTTGCTTGTGACACAGAATTTTTTTTTAGCCAGTTTTCAGAACGATGGGCTTGTCTGTTTTTGACCCAATTTTTGGGCTTCCTCGTTCCGCCAGACGTCCTGGCTAATGTGTACTAAGTTTTGCTGTGAGTGCCAGTGCTGGGGAAGGCCAGCGCCCAACATACGATACAGCGTTACAGGGAGTCAGTAAAAACTTGTCCTCTTGGGTCTGACTTGGCTCACTCCAGCGAGTTTTTTTCAGACTTGGCAATTCTTTGAGAGAGCAATAAGGAAGAGGGATTAGGAGCCAAAGTCAATATTTTACTTGGCATGTAAGTTTATATTTTGCTGCTCTATAAAGGACACTTTCCTAGGCCTCTCCGCTTGCCAAGAAAGAATAACTCACACCACCTGCTTTTTGGTGATCATCAGAGAGATCGGGTTGTTATTTGCGATGGCGATGTAACCATTGATGCTTTCAGAGCCGCGCATACGAAGCCCGCTTAGTTTTTCACAGCTGGTGGGAGGACTCACTATGACACAAACCTTGTATGAAATGCCACAGTCAGTTAGGATACAAGGCCAGCTGGGGACTGCCAGTTCTTAACTGCTTTTTGGCAGCCTGATTGGATTTAGCGAAAAATCCCTGCACTTGCCCATGGTTGCAATTTTAGCATAAAACAGGGCTTTATTGACAGGTCAAAAAAAACCTGGACAGGACTCAAAAACCTTCGGAGTGGCAGTTATATATGGCAATCTGGTCTTCCACTACATTTCATTAACGCTGCCAGTACTTATAGGGGTGTAAACAGGGTTTTATAGCTTTTTACAGTAAAATAAAAGGTCGTTAATTAACATGACACACACACACTGCGGTTTTCTTATATTGAGGCGACCCAGTTGACTGGGCTGACATAGCAGCATTCCCTCTACAAGGAAAATTATTTGTGCGCTAATTTTTGCCGTCAATTAACTGAATTTTAACACAATTTACTGATACTTGGAAACATTCATTCACTACCTTTCAGAAAAGAATCTTTTTTAACAGTATTGTCAATTCAACGGAAAACAAATGTCTTGGCTCAAGCTGAACTAAACATGCGAGTGAGTAACCTGAGATTTGAGTTTGGGGCTTTTAGGAGGTGTTGCTGGTTTATAACACAAACAAAATAAGGAGCATCATTGTGAACATGGATGCAGCACAATCATTTTTTTATCTCATATCTACAATTTGCTGAATAAAAACGGTTTCCATAATCGTTGAAGTCAAATTTAATTGGAAAAAAAATTTAATGAATTGCCCTGCCCTAAATGTGGCAGTACATAAACCTCCTTTGTCATTCTCACTGTATGTCCCACCTAATCCCTCTCTGCTACACCCTGAGCCACCCACTGCTGGATTGGACCATTCTTGTACTTCCTTTAGTACTGCAACTACACGTTTATTTTAATTGGCGATTGATTATTATCTATAAGTGTTGTGCAAAAATCAAATTTGATTAAATTAAATCAATTTAATGAGAATAACAACCAGTAGATAAAGTCATAATGAGAAAATATAAAATAATTGCATCTATACCAAAATAGTCGAAATGAGCTCCACCTCAAACCAACTACAACAAAAAATGTCTTAACATTTAATCCATCAGTAATGATAATCTAATATATAAGTATTAGCAGTCACAGCCAATTTTTTCTGATTAGAGACTACTTTTCATTTCTATACCTTGAATCCTTTTTACGATTGATACTTGACATACTTGTCACTTGCTGTTATTGCAACCAAATGATTACCCCTCGCCACATCCTCCCCCCTTTCCAAGCGTGTATTTTTATGGCTGTCGAAACCTGCGAAACTTAAACTTTAAAAAGAAGTAAAGGCCCTTATAGAGACAGTTTTTCATTGTCAAGTTCTGGGCCTAGCAAACAAGGCGCGTTCAGCATTTTGGCATTACTCTTGTGGAGGTAATGTAACTGTAAATTACCTATAAATATTTATATTCTATGCTGCCAATAGGATTCCTCGCCTAAATGTTACACACTGTACCTTAAAGCTTTAAGGTAAAGTTAACGTACAATCCTTAAGATGATTTTCCAAGCTTAGGTCTCTGTATTTAGGTCTCAGAGCACTTCCACAACGTCTATTGTTAATCTGAGCTTTGTGGTACATTTTTGTGGCAAACACAGACCATACAGTCATACATGTGTGGGGTTGAATAGGTGCAAAACAGATGGTTTCATTCTAATAAGGCAGTGTAGGTGTTGGTATTCAGAAAACTGGGTCACAGTCATAGTACATGTAGCACTGTAAACATACATCTCTCTCTCTCTCTCTCTCTCTCTCTCTCTCTCTCTCCTACATTCATTACTTGTGCCTGTTGACAGTGTCAATAGGCACAAACTAAATACTTAAAAATGACTGTAATTGTGTACTAATGTAGCATAAAGTATAAAAAAGCTATAGTTAAATGTAATTATAACTGATTCCATCTACACGACTGAGTGCAATGGATACTATGACTGCCATTAAATAGTGCCAACTTTTCACCTTCAGGGAGGCCACTTGATCGACAGCTTCATAGAGGAAGACTGCAATTGCCCTGAGAAATATAACCATGGTCATTTCCAGTTCCGTTTGGCTTCTCTGAATTCATTTCCTTACCTCTTCCTGAGCTGAGTGTCACTAACATCCTGACTGGTCATAATCCTGAGCGCAGCCAAAAACTCCTGTATCGTCAGATGAATGAAGCAGTAGGAGTTGACAGGTGTCCCGTCCTCACGTCTGATCTCCATCTGACAGGAAGATATGGACAAACGTGGTATTTATTATGCCACTAACAACAGTCTTCAGATACATTAATGTAAAAATTGGCCAGAGAGTGATGTCAGGGTAAAGTTGGTACAGTATGTGTAAAGGTTTATCATTTTGTGAGCACGAGAGTGTTAAGATATGTTTGCAGCAGTATTACATAGTTTTTTAGGTGCCAATGTGCAATCAGAGAGGTGAATATATTAAACCAAAGAACCAAAGACCATGAATGTCAACATTGCCATAGGTCATATTTGCATCTGAATTTTGAAACATGAATTACAACAATAAGTCCTTGTTTTAATATCGAAGTGAAGGAGGGAGTCATTTATAGAAAGGAACAAAGGTTCATTTGAAGGAGCCAGGCCATATAATAAAGGGCTTAGCCTCTGACTAATCTCCATCTGACAATCAGTCTATGAATACTCATCAACAATCAGACAATACAATTTCTTCCACTCTTATACTGCTGTTCTTAATGTCATCTAAGGCCAGAGATAAAGCTCGTAGTGTGCTGTGTCCATTTGCACTGTTGGTTGTGCACATATATCTCCAGCTTAACAGGTATCGGCCTCTCCATTTTCTCATTGTGGGTCAAGTTGGTTTTAAATATAAAGAAGCAACCACAGTGAGGTGCTCAGATGACGAGCTGCCACCAACATAACTCAAACATGGCATCACAATTAACTTCACCTTTTACTACTCTGCTCTTGTTATATAGTAGCCACTTGCTCCACGTCCATAGAGGAACTGATTATAGTTGTTAATGCTACAGAATAGTGCAAATATTCCAGCTATAGGCATTTTTGGCAGAGGAGGGTCAATGTAACTTAACTAGTTTGCCCACAATACCAATGCAATCCAAAGGGCTCTTGTGGAGATGTAGTAATTACAGGCAAACAAGAGGTCTAAATTCTTAGTTTGGCACACTGAGCAAACCAAGTTATGGCTCAAAGAAGGCATGCCAAAAGTTGCCCACAGACATGTAGAGCTCATTCACACATACTGGACAACCATGTCTGACCTGTGAGAGGAGTCTCGTCCTGATTGAAAACTTCAAAACATCCTGAGGAATGTCTTCTTCCATGAAGAGGATCTTGCTTTCCTCTAAGCCTTTCCAGGCCAGCTGACTCAGCTCACACAGCTCAGATCGATACTGACTCAGCATGTACACAGTACTGCAGCGAGGGACAGAAAACAAATTCATTCATTTGTATTTAATCAATTGGTCCTCATTGGTCATGTGAAACTAAATTGAAACACCTTACAACTCTTTCAAGAGGGTTTCATTTCTCCCTTTGAGTAAAATAGTAAACTGCATTGAACAGCTAGTAGTCCTCTGAATTCAGTACAATCAAAATGTACTGAAAGTAAAACTATACGTTATGAATGTTGTGTCAGAGGTGTAAAATGGTGTTGTGTTTGGTACTCTACTCAGCCTTCACCTCTGTGGCGGTGTCTTTGGCATGTCATTGCTTCCTCTTTTGTCAGGGTCACGGCTCAAGAATGCACCAATAACAGTGAGGTAGACCTGTGTAAGGGTGGAGGGTATTTGGGCTTGTGTAGCAAGTAGCTGAGTTCTACCATTTGTTACATCTTCACTCCCTCTTCTTCTTCCTCCTTGATGTACCGTTTGTGCATGATTCTCTCCTTTACTGTCCTCTTCTCCTCTTCCTCCTGCCACCTGTACTCTTTTTTCTTCTTTTTCTCTCACTTTTTCACCTGTGTCTCTCCCTCCCAGTAAATGCTCCAGGCAGATGCAGCAGATGTTGCAGAGTGCAGGGAGGGACGACATGGCAAGGAAGTGTCGTGTTGTAAGAAGGAGGTCCGCTGCCTGCACTCCAAGAGATCCACTGGCTGAGTTACCTTTGCAGTTGAGACATAAAGTAGTAGTTTTAAAACCACAAAAACGTAAGGTAGACCCACACAGTATTTTTCCCTAATTTTGCCTGTGTAGACTTGTGGGTGAGTTCAGACTGAGGTTGATTGATATCACTCTGGCTCTCCTGTTAGTTTTGTTGCAACTGTTATGTTTCTTTTTATTGCATTAAGTTCAGTGATCTTATGTAATACCCAGCAGAGCTCAGCTCAATTTCAAGCTGAGCAGAGGTTAGCTAGAATAAATTAAAACACACACATGGGTGTGCAAGGTCAAGTTCAAAATGCACATGAGGAAATTCTATTTCATAACCAAGTGAATTGCTTCAGAGCTAGCTTTTTTGTATTCTGATAACCTAACTACAATTATGCTATAATTATGCAAAAGATCTAAAGATGGATCTTCTACCCACGGGAGTCTTAAAGGGGTCCGCTAGCAAATAAATTTACTGAGTGACTTGCATGGTCAAAATCAGTCCAAGATTTGCTTGAAATATGGTTCAAGCTCCAAAAACACAGGATCCTGCACAATCATGCATAAGGTTCTGTTCTACAGTCAGGGGACTGCTTTTCTGCATGTTGTCTAGGGATGAGAAAGTATGCCATTATCTGTATCTGTATCTGTTGGGTTGATCAAACGTTGCTGTATTTATAACAGAACAGCCTCAGAATTGAGCTTCAGAGCAATGTTTTTGATCACAAGAGTAAGAGAACTATTTACAGAACATGTTTTTGATATATATATAAAAGCTGTTTACGAGTACAGATACTGACACATTTTACTCTGATGGTACTCATTTTTGTAAAAAGTACATTATCTGTTCAGTATACTCATGGAAGCTTAATTAGTATCCTTGGTAAAACCTGTGTTTACCCCTGTGTGGCTTGTCAAAATGGCTGCTGTGAAAAAGGTCTATTGGTCTATTGCCAAGTGAATGCAGAGCTAACTATGCAGAATAACAAATATCACACTGTAAATATATTTAAGCATGTTTTCACCTTTTAAAAAGAAGTTGTGCACATACTCCTTGATCTCATGGCAGTCCCACCCCAGCAGCTGCCCCACTTTATCTGACACGCCTTCCAAATCAATGACATCTCGAGCACGACAGGTGACCACCACAGTACATCCTGGAAGAAGCTGGCGATTTAACAACGCAGAGATGAGGTCTGCGACAGGCAGAGGCTTTTCTGGGTCCAATAGCGCTCTCTGCTCTTTCTTTTGTCTGGTGAGTTTGCTGTGAAACTCATCATAGCCATCGAGCACCCAACAGATTTGCTCTGGATTGGTAAGGAGGTAATCCACAATGGCTCTCTGCTCAAAACACAGAATATATGTACAATGAAAGAATGACAGAGAAAATGTATTAGTAATGTTCACTGGTGGCTATGATTTGTTTATTACAATTTTTAAAAACATTTAAGTGTGTTTAATAATACCCCAAAATGCCATTTTGATAAATATTTCCAGGAACAGCAAAAATACAGCCTTTAACTGGTGGACATATTGAGTCCTCTGACCGTACTACTAATGGACAACCCATATTATTGTAAGCACGACAACCCATTTCTTCACAATGTATTATTATAACATAAAGAAAACAGATTTTTTTTGGTTGTGCTGCTTTACTGCTGCTCATTTCACATCAGAAAGGTCCTGTTTTATAAAGGTACTGATTTATAAAGATACTGATCTAGTATTGCCACCTGCATACCTTTTTGTGGTCGCTCCCTGGAGGGAGATATTGTCGGAACAGCAACTCAGACAGGGAGAGAGGGCAGGACAATAAGTTGAGCTGACGAAACTCTAGCAGTACAAACAGGTAGGATGAAGGGATAGGGCCCTGGATGATAGGGGAAAGGAACAGAAATAGAGAGAGTGAGGGAGAGACAAAATGAGAGAATAAACCAAGCCTTTAAATGTGTGGCTTTTTGAAAGTTTGGAAAGTATTTGGTCCGGTTTTCATCCCCAGCATCAACAAAACAAGAGGCTCTGATGGCTTTGTTTTTTTATGCGCACTGTCAGCATGTTTATCATGCAGACATTTCCTCTTTTTCATTCCACACATTCTTCTTCATTGTCAAAACCCAGCATCTACATTACCCATAATGCAACCAGACCGCAGACAGTTTGGTCGGAGATTAAAGTGTGTTCTGCTGGTAGTATGGTGGTTGAGCATCTAGCCTCAAGCACAGATGAGGAGCAGAGGTCTGATTTGTGTTGCTTCACAGTTCAGTTGCTCACAATGCTGTGTGTTAGAAATTGTTCCCAGGTGACGCATGTTGCCTTCCTGACTTGTAACGTTCAGTTCACAATGGATTAGAGATGTTTGATCTTTTATTATATGGCCCAAACATCAGAGAATCGTTTTTAGAAAGTTTGGTACTTCTTGTGGAAAACCCCTCTTAGTAATAATAATTAATAATATTAAGAAGAAGAAGAATTTGATCAGCCCCGACCAATCTAGCAGATTGGCACAGAACATGCATGATATTTAATGATGACAATGTAAACTTACTAGTCCACGTGCCCACTGCTGTCCTAAACGAGACATCAGCAGAGTTTTTCCTGATCCAGACTGGCCAACGAGAACTGTCACCTTTCCTGCACATCCCTGGAGGAAGGTCTCCAATGTCACTCTGGACTCAAAAGACCCATAATCCACGTCCGGCTCTGAGTTTGTTGAGAGAAAATGTTGAGTTAATGAGCAGATGGCTTTAATTCTGAAAAAATAAAAGTATGACTGTGATTTTGAATATTTTCCCCCTTTTAGTGTAATGTTTTGTGTAATTGTACCACATTTAGACATTAGTATCAGTACATCTAGAAAATCCTTCATACTTAAACCATCCACATACATTTTGCAAATTCTAGGTGTACAGTAAGAGGACTGAATTCTAACCTGGTGTTCTACCTCCTCTGTCTGCTGATCCAGGGGTTTGATCAGGTCTTTCCCTGCCTCTGTTCGCTGTTCTTAGGCTGACCCACACATTCTCAAGCTGGACCTCTCTCACCAGGGGCTCACTGAGTCGCTCCCACCTCCTCTGCAGTAAACCTGCTACTGCAGCAATGTACTGCTCCCAGTGGTCTGTGGGTAGAATACATCATAAAACACTAATAAAACAAATTATTTGTAGAGGGCAGCAATTGTTCTTCTTGTGGGGGCGTAAAGTTGCAATGCACAAGTAAAGGGCAGCCCAATTTTTAAGGTGCTGCACCCCACAGGGTCAGATGTAGGTCCTTTATTTTTTATTACATTTATTAAATTTTTACCTTAAAGGGACACTTCGCCCATTTGCATTAAGCTTTGTATCATTAGAAGCCCAGTCATATTTTTGAATGGTCGTGCATCATTCCCTCACTTCACCGGAGAGGGGAGAAATACGGATTT
>NW_023339762.1:4844751-4853060 GCF_004916995.1 Morone saxatilis | reverse complement strand
ACCAATAGGGTCCTCTGGAAATCTGCCCATGACCCCGCGCAGCACAGGGAAATGTGACGTACTGGGCTCTGAGTGTGACAAGTGCCTTACAGATATTTAGAGCTTGCTTTGTAAGGACTTCATGTGTACATCTAGCTGGCTTATGGGCTTTATGTTTAGCGCATTCAAATGTTTTGTAAACTAAAAATGCCAAATCTGCCAGCCAGACAGGATCCGACAGTTCTGGCATAGGTTGTCCCTTTTTAGCCAAGAATTATTTCTCTCCTGAGAGAGAAGAAGCGCTGCAGACCCCCGACAGAGCCACCTCACACAATGTTACGTTCCTGCAGTACCGCAGGATTCAGGACGGCATTTCTAGGACCCTAGGTTTTTGCGAGAGCACTTAGTTTAAAATGTATGGAAGCCCATTTCCGCCAGTAAAGAAAATCAAAAAAATCCCCAAAAAGTAATAAAAAAATGTATTAATAAAAGAGGAAAAGAGAGAAGAGAAATGATAACAAAAAGTCATAATTAAGAGACAGAAAGTCGAAATTATGAGATAAAAAGTCATATTATGAGATATTTAAACACAACAGATCTTTGAGTTCTATTCAATTTGACACAGAAATGGATTGAGAGAACATTGAAGACTACTTTAAATGTGGCTTTACAACAGATTAAATACTTCATTTGTTTGCTGTTTCTCATGGGATTGTATTAAGCAGCTGTGGCACAGAAAAAACAAAACTGATGTGGCTGTGGTGGCAACCTTCACTGAACAGCAACTGGAAACATCTGTTTAGTGTCATGGTTATAGAGGGATGCACCAAAAATATTGGAAATATTGGTTACATGGAATTATGAGTGACAGAGAAACAGTTTGAATATTGCTGCAGTTAGGTGACAGTGTTGATCTGAGGTCAAGAAAAAGACTGCAAAGGTGTGTTTACCACAGCTGTGGCCCAAACTGGCACACTCATGGCTACAACAAGCTAAAGCCATTTGGAACTGCAATCAGTGGATGCATTAATGGATTTCTCAGAAAAGATGATGGTTTGAAGCTTATAAAACAAACAATGACCCAAAGATCATTGCTGGCTACTTTCTGGATGCTGTGATCAATGCTGGTGGGTGTCCTGCCAGACTCCGACTTAATTTAGGAACAGAAAATGGTCAAATGGCTGAAATGCAATGTTGTTGTTTTTTTGCATTTTTTTCTGAGAACCAAGCTGAAACTGTTATGAGCTACATGCCTTTGGCGGGCCCAAGCACTGGAAATCAGCGGATTGAATGATGGTGGCTGATCTTGTCCAGTTTTGGATAGACCAATTTGACAAACTGAAAGGAGATGGCTACTTCTCAGACAGTCCCTGATCCAGTTTTGCTTTCTTCAAACAATACAGGTAACTGACACATTATAATAAAAATGATTGCTCAGTAATATCCTTAATTATTATATCCATAATTATGAGATAGAAAGTCAAAATTATGAAATAAAAAGTCATAATGATATTTTCTTTTTATGAAAGTTGATGAAATGAGGAGGAGAATAGTAATGCAACTGCACAAGGATGTGAAAAGACACATGACAGACCTGATATCTATCACCTCTCTCTAACCATCACTTCTGAAACAGACACTGCAGAGATAAATGCTACAGATGTTGTTTATGTTGGAAGCAGCACAGTCTTTGCAAATGCAAGCAGTGACAGTGTTTCCCTTCTTTACACCACTGAGGCATGTAGTTTTCCAGATCATGAAACATTGCTTCATGCGGATGCTTTAGAGGACAGTGGCGTTATAACTTTCCACACAGAAAGCATCTCTAGTATAGAGTACTGCAGTCTTGATGATATCTTGCCTCTCTGTTTTCAGAGAAAAGTATCATGAGGATGACATTTTCTTTAAAGTTATTCTTCCCAATGGAAAGCTTGAAAAGGCTCTGGATGATGGAGGTGTTTTGAGAGATGTACTGTGATGACTTTTATGAGCATTGCATTATGGGAAATGCCATACCTACGTCATGATTTTGGTAAAAAGAAGAATTGGAGAAGTACCTTCATGTGAAACTTGCTCTTGTACTTCTGGAGCGAGCTGTTTTGGGCTTTGTGGAGATTGATCTTGTGGACAGCTTTTGAAGTATGTGTCTGAGTCCGAGCGAGTGATCTCTAAATCTTCTTGTTCAGATTTTGAAGTAGTTGACCAAGAGGAATTGTTGGAAATCACGGATATTCACAACTGCTTTCAACAGCAGATAACATTGAGCAAATCTTGAGGGAGCTTGCTCACCAAAAACTGATTCCAGAGCACGCCTTTGTGATTGAGCAGTGGAGCAACACACTCGCACCTGTTAGATCAGAGCTGAAAGGGGTTGCAGCTGTCTGTGAAGAGCTACAACCAACAACGGGTACGATCGTGAAAAATCTATTACTTACCCCAGTACCCAGAGTGCCCAGGAGAAACAAATTGTCAAGTATGTAAGTGCATACCTTAGAGAGTCAGACACCCATCATCTGTCCTCATTCCTCAGAGTAAACAGCATCACTGTCAGTTTCACACAACTTCAGGGATTTCGGAGAAGACCTGTTGCTCATACATGTGGCTGTTACTTGGAGTTATCAGTCAGTTATGACAACTACCTATTTTTTCGACATGAAATGAACAAAGTCTTAAAAAGTAATGTTTGGACGTTGTTTAAGAGACTTCGTAGGTTTTCCAGATGTTTTGGCTTATGAAGGAAATACTACAGTTGCCTTATGTAACTGTCACAGCTTAAACATGTTATCACATTTGTCTGCTGATTTTTGCCACTTCTGTTTTGTTGAACATTGTTTTTAAGTGCTATTTTTCAATGCAGAGAACTTCCTGTGAATACCTCAGTTAAAGAAGTAATGTAAGACTAATGGCTTATATTGCTAGACTTCACCAACAACCTAAGTGTAAATGAGTTATTTCAACATACTGTTATGGTTGTTAACTGAATCACATGCAGTCCTAATGTTTAAGGTAATTTGAGCTATAAGAGAAAATGGAGGAACCTGTCTGTGTTGTATTTGATACATTTACAACTTCTGTTTGTTGAAACTTGAAAGCATTTGCTATTTATCTAACCTCCATAACACACACACACACACTCACACACACATTTTATTTTAAATATTTGTAATAATATTGGTATTTGATTACCTGTTACATTCACATAACTATTACAAATGCATTGTATTTGTTATACTAGTTTGAAAACATTACTAAAGCAAGTAAACCATTCATTATTAACAAAAACAATATTTCAGTAATTTTCTTACTGAAGCTACCTTCAGTAAAGCACTTCAGTCCCACAATACTTTTATTTAAAATATCTAGTTCATAACAAAAAGAGGACATGTCAAATAAAAGTACAGTACAGTACATCTTGTCACAGGGTACATATTCTTTTTTCCTTTTACATTGCAAACAACTATTTGACTACCTCTATTCAGGTGCTGTTATTGTTTTTTTTTTTTTTTACCATTCTATAAGCCTATAAATGGGATGCTGTGGATGTTTAAATATTTGAATAAATAATTCAGTTAATTAATGTGTGGATTTTGATTTTTTACTTAGTCAATGTTAGGACAGCATAGTCATTTGTGTGTACATATATTTTGTTCAAAATAACTGAACATATTTGATACTTCTTTTATGTGTTTAAATTGTTACAATACAAAATTTGCATTCATCACAGGTTAAAACATAATTTTGTAAATTGCAATCAGTATATGAGTTTCAACAACAACAAAAAAGCATTTCAGAAATATAACATGTGACACAGGCCAAGGGACATTAATGATAGATCTAGTTCATTGTTTATCAGTTGTTTGTGTTCAATATAGGTATATCATTTATCATATCATTTGTTAATGTCAGATTATGCTGACATTAGGTCACATTCTTAAAGGCAGACTTGAACCTTCACCAGGTCCACATGGTGCAAACAATCTCTGCCTCCATACAGATGAGGGACTGCATGCAACATGGAGGGACGTCCATGAGGTGATCATGAGTTGCGGACTTGGTGGACTAATATTAAGTTAGATTGTATAAAAATATTGGGCACTCATTTGTGCCTCTCTTAAAAATATTGCTGAGCAATCCTTTATATTATAATGTGTCAGTTACCTGCATTGTTTGAAGAATGCAAAACTGGATCAAGGAGTTTTCCGAGAAGCTGTCTGAGAAGTAGCCATCTCCTTTCAATAGGTCTATCCAAAACTGGACAAAATCAGCCATTGTTGTTCAATCTGCTGATTTCCAGCACTTGGGCCAAAGGTAATAAAAATCATAATTTCTTAAATACGTTTTATCTCATAATCATGACATAACTCTTTTATCAAACCTATGTTTTCATTTCATTCATTTTATTAAAAAAATGTACGGGCGGAATTGGGCTTCCATAGGACTTAAATAAATCCATTGCTCTTGTCTGGCCTTTGAGACTGTCGAGGTCAAGCAGGTCTTCTGTAACGTTTATGTCATCATCAACTCCTCCCAAAGAAATGAGTGACTGGGCAGTGTCAGATCTATCTGTGTATCACTCTTATCTCTTAATGTCTGAAGCAGTGATGGGAATTCCAGGTTCTTTGTAGTGAGCCAGATCATTTGGCTCAGCTCACCAAGAAAAGCCAGCTCTTTCATCTCCCAAACCGCTCTTTTTTTTTTTTACCACTTATACCTTTTATAATTCAGCCAAATTTAGCACTGTTTTGTATTGTATGTGTACACATATATCACTTAAATTATTCAATACATCCTTTGTACTGAAGTTTTCAAATAATACATCAATAAGTTGTTTTCATTCTATTTAGAGACCCTTGTAACTCTCTGAAACCACCCAATGAATGTACTAACTTGTAGAATCACTCTGCTAAACAAAGCAGAAAGAAACACCTAAGCATAGAAATAAAAAAAAGGACAGCTATTAACATTTTTAGTTTTTATTTAAGCACAGATCCCTAACAAAACAAGTAAAGTACTGAACGTAAGTACGGTATATGAAATACAGGACTCAAGTAAATGTGCATTGTTAATGCCCACCACTGACATCTGGACAAATAAAACCAACTGCATGCATGGAGCACCAATAGCATGAAGATCATCAGATCAATCTGCCTTGTATTACTTTACAAAAACAAACGGCTTGCGGATAGTTCACTTAAAAGGGTTTTGTTCGCGACCGACTCGACATCACTAGTCTCAACTGTCCGGGCCACTGTATTACGAGCCAGACAAACATTTGCTTTACATCAAACTCTTCTTTTCAGGTGGTAGGAGCCACAGCCCCCCCCCTACGTATCCGACGCATCTGCCCGTCTCAGGCGACTGTAAGGCAGCAGTTACGCAAAAACGAAACCAAAAGTTTATTCCTTGCTCATGGTTTCGTTTTGAAATAAGACACCCTGGCTGCAGAGAGATGCAGTCTACGACAACAGTAGTTGGTGAGTGCTTATATTAATTCTCAATATAATTTTAAACGAATATGGAACAGCACCGTTTAGTTCAGCCTAAAACCTGTTAGAGTTTGGCTGCACACTAAAGACCCAGCACATAGCGACGCTCGTTACCTGAAATGACCTCGGCGCTCGTTATTTTCAGAGCAGGTTAAATGAAATGAGGAGAAAACGCACATTTCCTGCCCTTCCTGTGACAATATATCTACCCTGAAGACAACAGGAGCCTAACGGCCGTCCTATACTACAGTAATAGTATAATAATATAATAGTATAAGTATAAACCAGACGCACGAGCTAACTACATTAAACAACACGCATTAAATAGTGCTGCGTAAACGCACGCGCCCCTTGACTGACGTAGGACACAATAGAATAGTCACGGATATCGATACAATGCCAATACTCAGACATGAACAGAAGAATTCATCAATAGTGATAGTTAATAGTCATTAATTGAGCAAGATATAAAATGAAAGTACATCCGTCTATTCACTGGTGGAAGGAGGCGAAATGTAAGTTATTAATGAGTAAGAAATGAGCAACTTTGGATGAATAAAAGAGGAGCACAGTGTGTAGCTCCTGCATATGAAATGGCCTATCTATCTATCCACTTTGCAAGCCGTGGCTGTGTGTGTGCTGATGGGGATGTTATTGGTCATCAGGCTCCTAGGTATGAGTATGTGAAAAATAAGAATCGGAGCTGTCTCCCAATTGGTTTGAAAAGACGTTACCAATTTTAGTTGCAATTTCTTCCTCACTTAAAGCTGTCTTTGAGGTGTGAGATTGTATCTACACACGTGTGCTTGCGTTCATATTTGCTTGTTTGTGTACTAGCTGATGGAGTCTGACCATGGATGAGGAGCTTGACCCTGATGGTGACAATGTGAACTCCGTCTTGACTCAGGAATCCTCAGAACTGCTCACCATCCTTAGCGGTCAGTCCCCTGCAGTCATCATGAGCTTGTACCAAATGATGCCCGGTGGCGCCAGGTGGGACATTAACACAAACAGAACAGAACACATCAAAGCCATGTTGGAGTACTTCATGCTGGCCAGCGCTGCAGATTGCCGCGACTTCCTTCAGAGCATGTGTATGTTGTGTGAGAACATCCCCATGCACCTGGAGTCGAAGCTCATTTCCCTGGCTGGATATGCAAACAGTGAGTATAAAATTATGTTAAACATGTTGACAAGGTATTCTAGCCCTTGTTCATACTGCCGTCATCAACAGTCCAAACCTTACTCACTGGTCAGGTAACCACACAACAAGAATGGTCATATAAAGAAGTCATTAAAGTTAGTGTTTAGATTCATACAGATACACATACACATATCTCAAGGTTTAGGATAAAACATAACTTAGTATGTCTATACAAAGCAGGAGTTGTGTTAAATATAATGTCATGGTTATGTGCTGTAAAGGGTGAAGAAGTATGGGTTAGCACATGGGGAGCATTCTGTTGTTTTCCAACCTCACAGTGAACAGTGCTGTAGCAGTTTTCTGCCTTAAGTAATTATTCACCAGTAGCGCTGAAACAGTAGCTTTTGAGCACTGTACTATAACTCTTAATACATCCTGCTGTAAAAATTTGCCTGAATTTCCTGTATAATAGAATAGAACTGTACAGAACTTTTATTTGTTTTGATATCGGCATTATATATCGGCCATTCCTCTTATTATTTATCTATAGTTACATGTCCCTTGCCTTGAAGCCATAGATGATCTGTATTTGTTCTGTTCTGTATGGAATAATATTATGAATAATAATAAGTAATACTTACTTGCTCATACTAGTCTAATTTATCGCTGTGCTGGCCTGGCTAACAGTATGACTTTTCTGTTTGACTATTTAGCTGATGTTATACACTCTCCAACTGCAGCACCAGTGCCCCTGAGAACCACAGGTAGTTAATGTTTGTCTCTTAATGTCTGTCCGTGCGTGTGTGTGTGTCAGGAGGACTATACATTTTGTTTGTCTGGCTGCACTGGCCTGCATAAATACACATTCAGTCTGCAGGTGTTTTACATGTACAAAAAATGGCTAATATTTCTTAAGTTTTCTTTTCCACCACACTCACTGTGTGCTGATCTGTGTATTTGCATATTGAACACACCCAAAGCAGACAATGAAATACAGTGTAAGGCAAGTGATCCGGTGGTTTTCTTTTGGGTGAAAGGTGTTTCTTTACTTGGGATTAATATCATTATCTTCATTTGCTTTATAGTAAAGCACCCCTCAGTAGTCATAGCCTCACTGACAAACTAAAGTGCAAATGAAAGTCAGAGAGGCAGCAGGTTGTCCAACAACGATCAGCATATATTTGGTGAATCTTATGACTTTTCTCTTTCGTTTCACCTCGGGAATCCCCGAAAACTCTAGCTAATTTAGAAACTGAAAGTAAGGGCCCTATAATAATACGCAACATTAGCAGTGCTGTTGATAGCCTATCCAGTGTTTTTTACGTACTGTATATTCTCTGTGTGTTTTTCTGCACTGTAGATGGTAGTGAAAATCCCAGTCCCACTGTAACGGATGTGAAGTCGCCCTCGCCGCCCTCAGATTGGCAGCTCAGCAAAAGGCCACGGATTGGTAGACCATACACACAACACTTGTCCTTTGTTACATTGCAGCTGCATTAGCATGCACAAACCAACCTGGCAACTGGCCATTTACTGGTTAACATCCATGAATTTATTGCTGGCAATTTGTCCTGCTGCCACTTGCAGGACAAATTGGAACGAAAAATCTCTACAACTGAAAGGGGAGCATGGTAGCTCACCTGATAAAGCAAGTCCTTATTGCAGCAGCCCAAGTTCAGTTCCAACCTGCGGCCCTTTGC
>NW_023339762.1:4844066-4844712 GCF_004916995.1 Morone saxatilis | reverse complement strand
CTGTCCTATCAAATAAAGGTATATATCATAAAATCTATCACAAAATATCTTTATATCTATAATATCTTTAAAAAAACATTGTAGAACTGAGCATTGCAAAACACAGACAGGGTCATTTGTTACGTTTTGGGTTTTAAACATTTAATATTTTTAAAACTAAGAGGGACACAAGAGTTGACGTTTCAGTGTAAACCATTATGTCATGAGTTGCATGGAGGAAACCAGGAAGGGTAAAAACATCTTTATTGTATATGCTGAAAAGCTATCATTGGAATGACTGGGTTACATCTTAAAACACTGTATCCATTTCTCATAAAAGTGCTGCCAGCTACCAACATTAAGACATTAACTATAAAATTGGACATTGAGTTTACACAGATGGGAAAACCAAAAGTGAAATGAGATGTTTTCATTCCACAGTGATGTGTTAATACTGAGTGTAAACCAGGCATCTTAGCTATGTTTCTTACACTGAGTATTAAATTACCAGTGTTAACCCACTTCTCATGTGTAGTACTGAACCAAAACAAGCTCACTTGAATAACTAAGAACATACTCTCAATAGCCATCACCTGATCTAGTATTTTATATATATATATACATATATATATATATATATATTTTTTTATTTTTTTATTTTTTCCCT
>NW_023339762.1:4838846-4844041 GCF_004916995.1 Morone saxatilis | reverse complement strand
TTCTGGAGCAGCAGGAGTGAATCGTGTTCCAGTACACCTTTATCATTTTGTCCGCGCGCAATGTCAGTGGTTTAATACACACGTAACACGCACCGTTGCTCCTGTAAAGGTGTTAGTACGTAAGACCCCTTAACTAGTCCCAAACTGATGTGCTATCCTGGCACCAGCCATCACCGTGTGTGTAACAGCAACCTACAGTACACTTTCATTCACAGAGATCAAGTTAGGTGAACCTTTCAAATTTAAAAACTGCCATTAGAGCTGATGTGTTTATTCATCATTGTTCATTACGTGCACTGCTCGACAGATCCCTGACCCAGGTTACAAAAAACATCTTGTGACATTTTTGTATTTTCATACTGTTGCCAATGCGATTCTGATCTCGATGAATTATTAGCTTTGTCCATAAGAAATGTAAAAAAAATAAAGTAGTGAAATTCTCTGTTTCCCAAAGACAGCGGCTGCTCAGATGTCCACTTGAGAAGGCTCGAATCAGAGAATTGGAACATTTATTCATAAAGAAGGTGGCTCATATTAATTGTATTTAAATAGTTGGCAATAATTATAGTTGGAAGCAGAATGAAGTATTTGACTTGTTTGTTGCAAGCTTTTCTATGTACGGCGTAGTCTGCGGAGTTTTGGATCCTATGGAGCTAATGAAAGCCCACTCCGTTGGTATTTGCCTGACCTGGGAGAATGTGAAGTGTGTAGGAGAAAACTCAGGGTGGCTGTGTGAGAAAATGCAAAGGCCTATCTAAAGCCAGTGTTTGGTTTGTCTGTCTCTGGAGAAACATGGTGCTTCAACATGGCGGCCTCCGTGAAAATATTTTCATAACTGTCGTAATCACTTATGGAAAAGAACGTAATTCAGTTCGTTTTTCAAGAAAGAAAATCCAAACATTTGATGGTCCCAGTTCTCAAATGTGACTTTATGATTTTTTGACTATGGACTGTTGGTCAGACAAAAGCATTGAGTTGGGCATTTTTAATTTTTCACTGTTCCTGAATGCTTCATTGATCAAAACCATTTGCAGCCCGAGTCCAATAGTAGGACCAAATACCTGCAAAGCCTAATGCCATTCCCATTCAGCCTCTGCTGTACTTTGTTTTTAGTGCTGCAAATTAGCTAATATCCAGCAATTCTAAACACTAAACAAATATAGTAAACATAGTACATTGAACCTGCTGTTAGCTACTTAAGCCTTAGCTCAAAACTACTCACCAGGTTTCATTTAGACATCACCCTGGTCTTTGGGAAACAGAGATTTCACTATTTTGTTTTACATTTTATGGACCAAAGAACTAATCAATTCATCGAGAATAGAATCATTGGCAACAGTATAAAAAATAAAAAATGTCACAAGATGTTTTTGTAACCTGTGGTCAGGGATCTGTCAACCAGTGACGTAATGAACAATGAATGAATAAACACATCCCTCTAATGCAGTTTAAATTTGAAAGGTTCACCTAACTTGATCTCTGTGAAATGAAGTGTACTGTAGGTTGCTGTTACACACACGGTGATGGCTGGTGTCCAGGATAGCACACAGTTACTCGTTAGGGGTCTTACGTAACTAACACTTTACAGGAGCAAGTGCGTGTTACGTGTGTCTTACACTGACAGCCGACAAAATCATAAATTACTGGAAACACCACTGCGGAGAGAAAATAAGATGCTAACACGACACTGGGTGTCCCCGTCTGTGTGTGTTTCCACATAGAAATCAGCGGTTTAAAGAAGAATATCAAAAAATAGAGCTGCAGATGAGTCGGAAATTTGTTGACTTTAGGAAACATTTCAATGTTTACGTTTCTCAGAAGTATGATTAAAAAAAAGCAAAAAATCAATAAATCACAATTACAATACTTCACCTGTGGTTTTACAGCCCTAAAGACTTCAGTTTAATTAGACTAATCATACTGTTTGGCTAGAAATACCCACTAAGGAAGAATCAAACACACATGTAAACACACCCACGCAGAGTGTGACGCTTTGCAATGCGGGATGACCCCAGTGTAGGTCATGGATGCCCTCTAGAAACCCTAACAGTATCCACTATTAAACATTATGAAGACCACACACACACACACACACATAGTGCCCTGAGCCCAGATCAAAGACATCACAGAACCTCCAAAATGGAAAGGCCTGAGGCGAGGAGTGGAAATTGATACTAAGAGAAAACACATATATCCTGAAACACTTTGAGTGTGAAAGAAGAAACGTGTGCGAACAAGCTGTTAACATGTTACAACTTGTGTCATATTTGAAATCATTTACGAGAATCTTTAAATCAACAGCACATCACCTCATAAAGGTGGAGTTGTTCTCCGAGCGGCAAGCTAAAAGGATGCTGTCTGTTGCTAAGATACTAATGTGTCATAACCAGCGTGCTCCTCTGTTCTGCTCCTGTGATGTCACACTGGTAGTGGTGATGTACTGAAAATACCAGTGTAATATTGTCATTCATTTACTCAGCCATTCACAGGCAATGAAAAGCTTGTTTTGACTGGCTGAAACACTTTCACTCATTGTTCGTGGGTGATGAATGGATGAAGTAAAGAACGTTTACTGCCTTTTTTCCCCAGGATGCACTCATAACATTAAAGGCTGTGTGCTGTATGTTTTTCTGGCACACACACATACGTTTCATTCCATCATGTCTTGGGTTGATCAGGTCGACCCAAAAACAAGGGATGTTACCCAACTTTCAAAGCTGCATGCAATAAAAAAAACCATTTTAATGTCTTCCAGCGGTAATACAAAAGCTGCTGATGCCATAACCTGCTGTACCATCAGCAGGAGAAGATTTACTGCAGCTGCAAAAAGAAAAACCCTGGACCTGCTATTAAAACCACATCACCTCCGTTATAAAGTGCCATTATATAAAGAGCATTTGCACATTGTGTGTAGCACACTACTGCATGTCTGAGTGCATTACAGGAGGAACTATACAGCAGGATGATCCAAAAGTACATTATGGCAGCAGGTCTGTGGTGGCACTGACCCTGCTGAAGACGTTCACACCCAGTCACAGTGCACATCCACACCTGAGTCACCTCTCTGCAGGAGGTGCAGAGCAGAAAACCCCCTGACAGAGAGGGCAGGTTAAGTGTGACTGACTGACGAGCAAAACAGCATGGAGGCTGTTTCATACTTGTTAATAGCAGAGAGAGCTCAGCACACACTCATTCAGTCTAATTACATGTCCTGTCTGCCACATTGGTGCCAAAGTGGCCAATAGAAGAGTCTGAGCGTAACCAGCCAGCATTAAGAGATTTGTTCCAGGTTAGCTGGAGTGAACATAGATAATAGGTCCAAACAGTAAAACAGCAACTCTCTCTTTCACACACAGACGCACTTCTGTGTGTTTCCCTTTGATACGCGCCCTGCATGCAAGGTGTTCAGCAAAATGCCACATCCTCCCAGCATCCTTCCTTTTTCCGGATTTAACCTCTGTCACCAGCACACTGACAGCACGCTTCAGCCGGACTGTCATTCAGACAACTGAGCTCAGTATCCGTCAAACAGCACACAACTGTTAGAACACCAGAGAGGAACAACATGTTAAAGCTGGTGCCACACTCACCTCAGTGAACGACGTCCAACTTCTCTTTTCAGTTGATAATTGCTTTAATTACTGCGAAAAACAAACTCCCCCGAAGCTTTTCTTCTACCAAAGAGTGGAAACTGAAGTTGCTATTGACATTTTTATCCCGAGTATCCTGAGAGGCGCAACAGTGTGTGAACGTAAATCATCCTCGTAGCCACCTGGACTCTGTTGTCTCTGCTCAGCGCCGCTGATGGACGGAGCTCAGTCAAGCTGACGGCACTAGCCTACGACCGGAAGTGCCGCGGGCTCACGTACAAAATAAAAGCCTCGCTGTCAAGCGGACCGCAAAGCGCTCCGAGTGAAGTGTTTATTTATTTGATTTTAGGTACAGCCAGATATTGTTTTTCGTAACAGGACTTGACACTCATACTCCACCATACTTCAATAGTGATCTGTTTCTGTAATATTAATATATTAAAATCCAGTATGAGAAATGTTGTTCCCCGGCTCTCCCTTGTGGTTAATACAGGTATCACGACCCTTGTGCACCACTTTACAACACATTACAGTTACATTACCAGAGGTGGAAGAAGCATTTAGATATTTTACTTGAGTAATGAGGAGGCCTTGTGGTATTAAAATCAAAATGTGCTGAAAGTAACAAATCTCACAAGTACTACCCATTATACAGCAGACACAGGTTTACACAATATACCCACTTATATTTCAGTCCACAATAGGTAAACCCATTTCTAAATGTTTCTGTGTTCTGTGAGCTGAGTCTTGTCCCTCTAGGATGGCGAAGGTATGACATAGTTGTCCAGTTTTCATGAGTGCTGAAGGGTTAGGATTAAGGTTAGGGTAATACACACTTCACTATCACCCTATAGTCTGTGGGCCAGTATTGATTGCAAAATCTGCACCTCTTCAGTGTCTCATGTTAACTTCATAATGATCCTTACTCCCTGAAGTCGAGCAGCAGAAGTTAAGTGACAATGTGCAAATACTACTGGCCTATTTTTGGGTGAGCTAATAATGCAAGAGCATAATTACTTGTCAAGGCTGTTTTTCCTTTGCTGGACTGCTTTAAAAGATATGGGTTGGGCCATTAAAATTCAAGAATATACCGCTCCTCAGGGACCACTACACCCAGGAGAATGATCCCTCATTATATTTACATTTATAAATTAATATAATAATATGTTCATGTTTCATGTTGGTGGAGTGTGAAACTTTATACTGTTTATTACATTTGTTGTATGTAAAATCCTAACCTAAATTTAACTAGTAACTATGACTGTCACATAAATATAGTCGAGTAAAAAGTACATTTTATCTCCCTCTGACATGTAGTGATGTGGAAGGAGAAAGTAGCATAACATGGAAACACTCAAGCAGAGTAAAATTGTACAGTACTTGAGTAGATGTACTTAGTTACATTCCAGCACTGCCCAGCAGCCACAACAAACACTCACAAACACAATCAACTTAGTGGCAGTGTGTAGTGTTAATTAACTATTGTTAAAGGACACTGATAAGGACAACAGTGTTCATAGAGCCTAAGATTCATTCACGAAACATCATTATGTCTCATTAATGTGCAACTGTGGATCCATAATAAAGGAAAGGAGCAGAAAGAGC
>NW_023339762.1:4834575-4838821 GCF_004916995.1 Morone saxatilis | reverse complement strand
TTTGCACACAAATTTTTAGACCACAAGAGAGTGCCAGACCACATGAAATGAATGTGAGTCCCTGTGACTGTGTTTTTCGAGGCCCGTCCCTGTCCATTCAGCTGTTCCTTCCTTGGGCAATAATGAAGAAGCTTTTGTGCAAGGTGTTAAGAGAGGTACAACCAAGGATATACGAGGTGTTACTAATAATCGTTTAGTTCGTAACGTCAATAGCAAAATATGTAACACCAACTCTTATGTGACTCTTAGTTATGTGAACATGGTGGGTGTGCCAAAACCAAACCATGTGCTACAATGCTGTTGAAAAATAATGACGTAAACCCAGCTTCAGAAAAAATATAATGTTGTATGTGACTTTATTTCACTATTTATTAATCTAAATGTCAATATAACTATCCAGAGGCAAACAAATGTTTATTTTATGAGGAAATGTTGTGCATGTCTAACACCTGTTGTTGAAAGAACGAAAGAAGAAGTAAGAAAAGGTGAATAGTACAAGTAAAGGTCAACAAGTCAAGAATACTTTTATATTTTATTTATTGTTTATTGTCAAGAGAGCCATGTCAGTGCATTTCAGAATGATGAATGTTAATGTTAAAAGCAAGTTTGGCTGAGAACTGACTCCTTCAACCTGGATAACGCAAGACTATTAAAAAGCTAAAACCACTTTAAGCCCAGATAGCAAGAACAATCTGTCCACGAATCCCCCGGGCGTGATGTACCGTTTGGGTGTCTACCGTGTTTCTTGTGTGTTTGTGTCAGCCTCCTGGCAGCTAGCTTGGGGCGTGTCTATCTCCTGGCCTGCTCACCCCACACCTGCCCTGAGGTCATCGAAACACACCCCCTGCTCCTCAGCAATCTTCAGCAGGACTGTAAGGAGCAGGTGGCCCACACGATCCAGCTCAACACTGGATTCCGTTGTGAAGGTATTGAGTATGCTACCGCTTTCCAGCCCAGTTTATTTATCGTTGCTCTACCGTCTCTTTTGCCTGTCTGAATTCTGCCTGCCTGAGCCCCAATATCGTCTGTCGTGCCTGTTTTTGTCCTGCAACTAACCGTGTCTTCTGCCTCAGGCAATCATTCCTGGGACCAGCCCTGGAAATCCCAGTCCACTCCAGCTCCCAAAAGGCCCTCCCTGTAAGCCAGCCACAGGACACCCCCAACACTCCAAGCCTGCCAGCCAGCCCCACTCCCTGGATTCAGACCCCCAACGCTCGAGGACTAAGCCACTCTTGCCTGCAGCTCCCCCCCCCTTATTCCACAAATTGCACATCCTTTGGTCAAATAAACCTGTTTACATCTACCCTCTTGTCCGTATCTTGCCTTCTGGGTTCCCTTCCAGAATCCCTGACCACATCTCTGTATTACAAATAAAATCCCAGTGTCTCTGTAAGAAATTAAGTAAAAAATGAACTGTAATGAACTAGAAGATACTAAAACATAAAATACAAGAACAAAGAGAAAAAAACAAGGTCCCCCGTTTCTTGAATGAGTTCCTCCATTTTAAACATTATCAGCAACTCCCCCTGAAACTCCTTCCTTTCCCACCTGTGAGTTTCATGATTTAGTTGTGTTTTCCCGCACAAGATCAGTGCATGGCGACCTTGGTGTCCTGGCAAGCGGTGAAGAGAAGGAGGGAGATGTTGACGGCGGGGACGACAGTAAAGGCGGTGTGGACGATGGAGGAACGACCACCGCTGATAGGCCGAGTGGACCTTCGGATGGTGGTGGGGTCAGTGGCACGGCACCTGATGATGGTGTGCAAAGTGCAGGTGCAGGCCCGGTCGACAACCCAACCACTGCTGTGATTGGCAGTGCACTGGATAGTAATGTGGACCATCTTGATGGGGCACAAGGCACGACATAGTACTAGAGCTACAGGACTTTCCAGCTGTGCGCAAAAACCAACCAAGGGAGGCATTGCAGTTGATCCAAGCGGTGGAAAGGGTATACTGGACGTCTATACCGCTGTAAGACATTTAAAAAGGCCAACCCGGCAGAGCGGATGGCTCAAGTAAAAAAGACAAAAGCCTTCCCCAAATGCCTGGATCTCCATGGGAGGGACAGTCCGTGCAATAAAAACTTTCTGTGTCGCAATGACGAATGTAAAAGAGGTGACACCCCTCCAGATCACCACTTCTTCCTGTGCCTCAAATCACCCGCCAAAAAGGGCACTGCTAGGGCGGAGACCAAGGGGGAAAATAGGAGAGAACCCCGTGGTCCGAAAAAAAGAACAAGAGGCTTTGTTTGCTAGTCTAGGTCTCACTCCGGAGCAGCTGGAGGCTGTTCAGAAGGCTTGCACAAATAAGGTGTCCTCAACAATATGTGCTGGCAAAGATTTGGTGGACAAGAGTGGACCGACAGAACTCCCAGTCCTCATGATGTTGGTGGAGATCACAACCAAGAGAGGAGACTGGGCTGGAGCCCTAATTGATCTAGCCTCCGATACCAACTATATCACTCACCAAGCAGCAGAGAGGCTTGGATTGTCAGGTGAGCCAATCACACTGGTCGTATACGGTGTAGGTGGTATGGAGGCGAGGATTGAGACAAAGAGGTACTGTGTGAACATAAAAGTAGCCATGAAAAAGGGGACATGGCGGCTCCATGAGATGCTCTGCTATGGACTAGAGGAGTTCGCCAGAGTGGACCATGCAGTGGACTTGGAGCGCCTGGAGAAATTCTTCCCTGGTGTCATCAAACTGGGGGAGCTGACCCGCCCGGAGAAAGTTGAGTTACTTATCAGTACCCGGNNNNTTGCCCCCCAGCGGATGATGAGGTGCGGCGATCTGGTGTTGTGGGATGGTCCACTTGGAAAGACCGTCAGTGGCCTGCACCCGGACCTTTTTGAGGACATTGAGGTGACTGCGCGCCACTCATCGACCCACTTTGCATGCTCCATGAGAGCGGACTCCAGGAGAGTCGAGGTTCACCATAACTGCAGCCCCGTGCTAAAGAGCAGCGTGGAAGTCGGAACCACAGCTGCGTGCAATGCTGAGATCGTCAAGTGGCTGCTGTGGGACAGCATTGGGGCCGCCTGTAACCCTATGTGCGGTGGTTGTCATTGTGGAAAGTGCGCCCCTGGGGGGAAGGAGAGCAAGAGTTAGAGATCATCAGGGGAGGTCTGACCTTCAAGTTAAGCAACAACCACAGCAACAAGCCTCACTGGGGCGCCAGGTACCCCTAGAAAGAGAACCCTGCTACCCTTCTGAACAACCGCAAAGCTGTCAAGGCGGCGTTTCTGAAATCGGAGAAGCGCCTCGAGAGGGATCCGAAGTGGAAGGAGGCTTACGCGAGGCAGGTGCACAACATGGTAGCCAGGGGGGCCGCAATTAAGCTTTCCAGGGCTGCGATTGACAGTTGGAACGGAGCTGTGTGGTGGGTGAACCACCTGACAGCACCCAACCCACACTCTGTCTCAACTCCGGTGAGACTAGTCTGGGACAGCAGCTGGGAATTCAGGGGTGTTAGCCTGAATGGCATCCTGCTGAAGGGCTGAGGGGGAGCACGCGGCGGTTGGAGATGTGTCCAAGATGTACAACTCAGTGTGGTTGGAGGATCAGGAGGTGCATGTTCATCGCTTCCTGTGGAGGGACTCTCCGGCGGATGACATCGAGGACTACGCCGTGGTATGGGTGAACATGGGCGATAAGCTGGCTGGTTGTATCGCCCAGGTGGCCATGAGGGAGACTGCCCATCTGCCCCAGTTTGCCGACAAAGTGGAAGAAAGACATGTCATCATGGACAACGCCTACGTGGACGACATTCTGGTGTCCCACATTGACCCCCAAAGACTGAGCGAGATCCTTCAAGGGGTTGAGGCCATTCTTGCAACCGGGGGGTTTTACCTTAAGCCGTGGGTGCGGTCTGGCCAAAGTGGGAGGCAAGGCGGTGTTCCCACCAAAACTGAGACTATCGTGTTGCCCAACAAGTTACGCGACGAGGACAATAAGGCCCTGGGAGTGGGTTACCACGTGGGGCAGGACAAACTTTTCCTCATGGTGGCCGTCAATTTCTCCACAAGGAAGAAAAAGATGTGCACAAGCTTGACCTCACTATGGGAGGACATAGAGGAGAAGACACCGGATCCCCTTACCCGTCGTACTTTGCTGAGTCAGGTGGCCAGGCTTTATGACCCCCTTGGTCTGGTGATACCCCTGAAACAGAAGGGCATCATTCTTGTCAGGAGGGCCTTTCAAGAGGCCGGGACATTGACTAAGAGACGTGGGACAAGCCACTGTCTGGT
>NW_023339762.1:4833054-4834550 GCF_004916995.1 Morone saxatilis | reverse complement strand
GCGCGGGCGCCCGAGGCGCATCGAGCTCTCAAAGCAGTATGGCCCCAGCCTGATACCATCAGCTTTCATGAGCTGGAGTATTACACCTTCCGGCTGGCAGGGTAAACCCTGGGGGATCACATGGTGATCTAACCCTAACCCTAACATGCTGCTGGAGAACAGAGACACATACAGGGAGATAGACATGCAGAAAGATGCGGGGCATGTGGAAAAGGAGTACTGAAAGGAAAAGCAAGGAGCAGATTAAAGTAGTGAGTTAAGTAATGAGTTAAGTAATGAATTAAGTAAATAAGAAAGCAATCTATTAGAAAAGGGGTCTGTTTTTTTTTTTAATGTCCAAATGTTTTTATTAATTGAAATACATGGAATTTATTGTTTTGTTTTTGCTTTTTACCATAGTATGGAATTGGGTATGAAGAATTGTGAAACTTCACTGGTATTGGTATCAACTGCTAATTTTCAGATCTGTCTCTGTTATCTTTTAAACATCTTCAAAATGTAGTTGTTTTTTTCAACATAGCCTAGCACATAGCATATCTGAGTACAGGAAAGGAGGAAGTTGCCCGAGGTTCCAAAAGGGTCAGTTGGGTGGTATTTGTAAAAAACATCCTGAGAATTGATTGAAATGTTATGATGCTAGGTTTAGTGTAACTTTGCCTTCTATAGAGTTATAAATAGAAAGATGCCACAAGTTTTCTTTTAACAATATCCTTATGTTCCCTTAACTAACAAACTTACTAGTCTCCTAAATAATGTAACAATGCTATCAGTTTAGGTTATGGCCATAGGTGTTAATTATTTAAACTTTATTCTAAAGAAAATATGTTTTTCTATCGGTTTGGTATGGCGGATAACTTTAAATACTTGAGCCTCAGCCACTTTTTTTGTGTAAAAGAAGCCAGTCAGAAGCACAAATCAGCACAGGACGAATACCAAACACTTTGTTTTTTAATTGGGGATAGAAACATGCTGCCATAGTTGCAGAATTCACCTAAAATGGGCAAAATGTAACTGCATGTACAGTATTTTCATGTTTTTAGAACACTGGAGTTTCCACTCGCAAGTCATAGTTGACTTCTTCATGTCTGTTTTTATTCATAATGGCTTGGACATGCGACATCTTACCAAAGAACAATATATTTATCTTTATTTATATTTATCTCTCTCACACACACGCGCGCACACCACAACACACACCACACCACACACACACATATACATACACCACCCACACAAACTCTCAATACCAGGGAGTACAGAATATTTCTGTCTCCAGCAGCTTTTCCCTCAAGATCTGAACGGTAATGTTAACACCAACCAAGGCAAAATGTATAAGCCAATGGTCACAGTCAACTGGAAAAAAAAGAATGGAAATTTATGAATCTGGTAAAAAAAAAAAAAAAAGTTGACCAAACAGGAAACCGTTTGTTTGTTTTCCATGTTTTTGGTCACTCAAAGTTTAGAATGTTTGTGTCTCACTATAAAGCCTGCCCGAG
>NW_023339762.1:4831229-4833029 GCF_004916995.1 Morone saxatilis | reverse complement strand
GGCCCAACGTCTAAATGTGGTTCTTGTTATTTTTCCCATCACTGCCGGATCTCCAGTCCTGCTGTCAACAGAAGGCAGCTAACATCTGTGTCAGTATGATTGGTCAGCAGCCGAACAGGATTTTGAAATATGGGGCTAAACTCATTTTGAATGTTAAATCCCATCACAATTATACAGCCAATTGTGGTGTGTCTTATACATGGGTGCTTATTAATGGCTGTTGTGCGTAGCATGGGGATACATGAGAAAACATCTGTGACACAGTAGCACCTTGTGGAATGAAAGAACAAGTTAACAGTAAACACTGCCTCCACCCCAGTGCCTGAATTAACTTGACAACAACACACCCCAACCAAAAAAACACCCACCCCTACCCCACTCCCCTTTCATCCACCCCTGTCATTTTAAGCCAGGGATGGGTTCGGACTCTTCCAGTTTCTGCTTGAAAACCAGCTTTTTTAAAAAAACATCATTGTCATATCTTCAAACTCCCAAGACGCCCCTTGTCATTAGAAGGCCCCACTATAGCAACAAGGCTTGGTTCCACCAGCTCCACTCCCACACCCCGTTTCTCTCTGCATATCCACTCTCTTATCACCGACACCTTTGTGGTTTACCTAAACAGTGCCCAGCAAGGTCTCATGTTCCTCATGTCAATGGTTAGATGTAACTTATCATTGGGGCGGCCTTCCAAACACAAAAACTTATTCTGTCTTTTAATTAATGTCCACTTTTCAATTCTTGCAGGCTGCAATGCTACAGAACAAACATCTGGCCCATTCTCATTCCCAACTCGTCGAAGACTGCACTCTTGTCTTCTTTCCTTCGGCATCCATACAGCCGTATATGCCTACCCACAGCCGCCTGCTATGGGTTATGCGGGATGCACCAGGCTTCTATTGACTCTAAGTAAACCCATCCGCCGGCCCACTTAGTAGACGCTTACCAGAAACTTCCATCACTACACAATTTAAACTGATTGCGAATCATGTTGCCCAACAGTTATTAGACAACATAATAAAAGTGAAGTGTAGTAGCATGTTCAGCTGCCACAATTTAACAACACAAATTAGACTTGCCACTGTCTCCGTACTGCCGCCTCCCGCCATCCTGTAGACTACTACAGGCAGGACCGGCAGGTCCACGTAAGTCCCGGTCCGCGAACAGCCAGAGAGGTATGTGACTTGTGGTATAAAGAAAGGAGTGAGCCCTGTCTTTAACTGGGAAGTTGATTTCTAAGTGTTATGAGAACTGGTTCTGAATGGAAGAAAACAGCGCACCCAATTCGCTCGCTCTCTCTTGAACACTTGATGTCTCAGACTCTGCACTTCCGCTTAGCTGCAGACTTAGACTTGTGATGTTCCCTTTCGCCATGGTTGTACAGAATTGTATTTCCTTAAACTTGACTCATGTTTAGATTCTTGTGACCTTCGCTCTCTCTCTAATTGTGATTTCCGTGTAGTACTGTGTAAGAGTATCGTCTAGTTCCATCTGATTTTGGGAGGAAATGTGTTGAAGCTTCATGGAGTGCATACGCCTATGCACGGGCAGGCAGGTTCTGTTGGCATACAGGAGGTCTAATGTCCTGTTCTTCCTGGTGGGGCAGCTTACAAACTGGTGAAAGTCTGGCAGTGTGGAGTCCAGTGTGACGTGGTTAAAATCCCCGGAGATGGCAATGAATGAAGTGTTCTGGGTTAGCCAGGTTTCAGAGAGGCAAAGTAAACTGCACTCCCTGAATGTCCTGTCCGTCCTCACAAGGGCAGCCAGCTCGTCCGTCTTGTTGGTCAGACAGTTCACATT
>NW_023339762.1:4818430-4831182 GCF_004916995.1 Morone saxatilis | reverse complement strand
TAGCCGCTAGCCTAGCCTTCACCTCTGCTCCGGCTCTGCAGCCTTGGTGCCTCCTCCTCAGCTCCTCAGGTATGTGGTGGAAAATGCCGGCTCGTCCCATTGTTTGGAGTGAAAGCAGCTTCTCCCTTGAATAAACCACCACCATGTTGTCCGTAAAAAGTCATTGTATCTATAGGATATATAAAGTTATACATGGCTAGTGTAATATAAAGAGTTAAAAGTTTTTAAAAAAACACACAAAGTACTAAAAACAACACGACACGTACAGAGCTACTGGATAAGCGTCCTGCTCGCGCCGGCACCCTCACCGGCACCGGCAGTGAAGTTTCAGCAAATATGACAAAAAGGTTTTTTTTATAAAAGTTACCTACTGCAGCTTTAGTTTATAACAGCAAAACTTCATACTGAAATGATGTCATTACATTGGAATTGCCAAGATCAAGCACTCGACAAAGTAAATCCGCTTTGAGTTTTCAAGCTAAAATTTGACATATGAATTCATGCTGTTGCTTTTGCCTGCAAACTATCTGGAGTTGTTACTTTTATCAGAAAATAATGGACAACTGCAGAAGACGGCAGACAAATGCAGATTGGAGTATATACCGTTGATTTTCCAGTTTATCATCTAACGTCACCCAACCTTGCTGTGGCCAGACAGTTCACTCGTTCAACAAATATAATTAATTATTAACTAACTACTGTAGCAAAGCTCAGTTAATGTGTACATCTGTGTGGGTCTTCTAATATGTCATCTTGTCTACTAACAAAGACAATAAGTGTAGCTTACAGGTCAAGAATATTAAATACTAGATACATTTGTCTTGGCCCACAGCAAGGCTAAAATAGTACAGCTAACAGCTGCATTAATAAGAGAATTAAAGGAGGCATTTAAAAGTAAAAAAGTGACTTTGCCTTGTAACTGATTACTCTTATGATAAACTAATTCAATCATTTTTTAATTAGTAACTGTAACTACTATTTATCAGTAACTTATCACAACAGAGGGTGAGTAACACCTAGCCACTAAAGAGTGCAGAGGTCTTGACGTCACTATTGGGCTATCCATAGCTAATTTCCAAAATTAAACTGAAAAAGCGTTTATCAATTTTAAAGACTAAATGAGGGATCCATTGTTAATGTAGGTAGTCACGTGCCATTCGACTAAACCACCGTGAGGGGAAATACATGGTGGTAGTTAAAGGAAGGTGCAATGTGGGTAAGGTAAGGAGGAGATACAGGGAGTACAGGGATGGGTTGAGGTGAAGGGGGGCAAAAGGAGGTGAGAAGCTGGGAGGAGTCGCAGTAGTCAAGGGAGGAGGTGAAGGTACAATTGGTATGTAATTACTCTCTTACTCTCTTAAATTAGAGGGGCGGACAGTGCTGCCAACCTCCTGCTGGTGCCTGATGTCTGCACCAGCGTCGCTCCTCCGCTCCTTTCCCTTTTATTCCTCCTCTCCTCTCCTCTCCTCTCTCCCTGGAGTATCACAGAAGAGATTTCTTTGAGCCAACCATGATGCTATGGGAATTTTGATTTTCATTTATAAACTGCCAAAGTAGCTTTTAGGTTATGCAATAGTCATTATGCCCCAACTGACTATGTGCCAAAGTGATAAGGATTTGGAATCTGCATCTCAAAGAAAACAAGGTTTCTTTATAAACAAGATGAGGGATTAATATGGCATCAATTTTAATGTGATTTATTAAGTGGGGAGAGCAAGGATCAGCAAGGTTTGAAACTGACTTAGAGTTTCAGGTTTTCACAACAAATTATATACTAAGCAGTAGTGCTGGGAAGTTTGAACCTTATCGTATGTTGCAGTAGCCTATATGGCAAGTTTGGACCTCTAAATGTATCAAGTTTTCCAGGTTTCTAATAGGGAAAGATTTTCTGATGCCCAGTTAAAGGTGTGATTGCACTGGTTACAAAAGTGTGCATTGGATACAGTTTGGGATGAAATTGGGATGCATTGTTTGTGCAGATTACATCTTTGCATTGGTAAAAAAAATATTTAATTGTAGTTATTAGTAGAGGCCTTACGTCTTTTATTATAAATGTATACAATATTATGATTGATCCCTCGTCTCCTTCCTAAGTTGTTATGGCTGTCATGTTGCAAACAATTTCTATAAACATTGAGCAACATTAGCATTTATCTGGCCACCTGGTAAATTTAGCTCTATTTTTGGTCTCCACCAACTCCTTCTAAAAAATATCCGGCACTTTATCTGCTAAATGTCACCAACTAGTTGCTAACTCCTGTCTGTTTGTTGTTTGGTGCTTTTCCCTGACGAGAGTAGTGAGACTGACAAACAATAAAGTTGCAGGCCAAAAGCTAAAATTCACAAAAATGTTCTGTAGAGCTCAGAGGAACTACAAAATTGGGTGATAAATTCTCAGTTGTTTGTCACTAAGAGCAACTCCTATAGAGCCAGGGTCTGTTCGAGGTTTCTGCCTGTTAAAGGGAAGTTTTTTCTTGTCACTGCTGCCAAGTGCTTGCTGAGGGTGGGAACTTGTAAATAATTTTATAAGGAGTATGGAGACCTTCTCTATTTGAAAAGTACCCTGATATTATGATTTGGCCCTATACAAACAAAATTAAAATCAAAATTGAATCAATGCTTGCAAATCTGGCATTTAGCTTGGTAATATACAAAAGCTGAGAAGGCAGGAGGAGAGCGCTTTCGTCAGACTCAGAGTGAGAGGCTTTGTTATTTCCTTGTAGCAATACATACCAGTGTCTGCACGTACCCACATACTGAACTCGAAAAAAGACAAAACCACTGACCTGAGGTGATTCAGTGTTTTTGTGCAGAAGAAATAATAGAAATGCATGTCTCTTTCTCCCCCTCATTCCTTGTCCTGCACACTCTTCAGACTCCTTGACACTGCAGTGTCTCTCTTCCTTTTTAACATTACATTACAAATATTTATCAGATGCTTTCATACAAAGCGACTTACAATAAGTGCATTAAACAGACCCCCTAAGCACAAGACACAATACACATATCCAAACAACACAAAAAGTCCATGTTAATGCTATCCACGGTACATTTGATCCAGTTCATAAAGCAGTAGTCTACAATCCATATACAGTCTGAAGAGTTTATCTGTCATCCCATCCCTATCCCATGCATTCCGAAGATATTCGGAAAATGCAAAAACATTATCAGAAAGGCATTCCATTAAAGTTCCATTGTCAGTACTTATCAAATCTAAATCTATGTGTCAGGCTCTCTATGTTGAAAAGATGGCAAAAAAAACATATATAGTCACATTTTAAGTTAGCTAATGTTAGCAAAATGCTAGTTAAGTAGCTAGCTAATTTACATCCATGTTTAGTCAGATAATTAGCTGGCGTTCTGGTAATATTAGCTATCAGATTTAAGTAGTTTGCTGATGATTAATGTATGTCTGCAGCTCACCAGCACACCCAGGAGGAGAGAGAGTGAAAGTGATTAGTACAAACTGAACAGGTACCAAGATGGGACATTATCATTTATCTTTTGGTTAATGTGGTTGACTTTTCAACATAACACAGCCTAGCTTATAGCAAATCTAGTGGGAAAAGATAAAGTTGACCGAGGTTCTGACTGACGCTTGCTCAACTGTCATTGGAGTAAAAACGGGGGGGATTTAGGAAGGGACAGTTGTGGAGCCAGGAGAGCAAACAGTCTGGATTTTCTTGAGTGGTAGCTGGGCCTTCTCATAGTGAGGGAGTAGCAAGCCTGTTGACTCAGGTGTATGATTTGGCCATGTCTTGGATGTAGGATGGGTCTGAGCCATTTGCAGCAAGGATCACATTTCCACTCTATCATATGCAGTTACTGCTACTGCTGACTGTCTTGGAGGCTATTTGCAGCTTTACAGCCTTTAACTGAGCTCTCCCAGTGTTTTACAGCTGATTGCAATTCCAACTAAGCTGATTGTGTATAAAGATACACAGAAAGATGCAGGCTGCACAGTAAACATTAGGTCTTGATGATGCTGTTTGTTCCCTGAAGGGACATTTGATGAGATTATATTTTTAAATGTGTCTGTCAGAATATTTTAGCAGTGAGAAAACAAGGCAGCAATGGCAGACCACCAGTTTTTAGTCAGTGAAAGGGAAGCTCATTTTTATTATGCTCTTTTAGTACAGTGTGTGCTGCTCTCCTCTGCTTCTGCCAGACTAGAATTTTTAGTTGCGCAAATATTTCTTGAAGGCTGAGCCTCTCAGGAGGGAGAACAAATATCTTATTGGTTAATTAAACTTTAACAGAGCCAAAGGACCTCAGTTTGTTTTTAACTAAAATGCATTAGACAGTGTGAAACCCAACAGGAACAGAGGAAATGTTTGTATTTGAAGAAATCTTACATTCTATAGTTTGTACACTGGGAGCCTGCAGTCTGTCATATCAACATGGAAACCACTGACACAACAATCCTTCATTTTGAGTCTGGTGAGTACAGAGGTCAAATTTACTATTTGACCCTTTATACTCCCAAGAGCTCACTGATGTTAAAGGATCAGGCTGATGTTTTTTAGCTGTTAACAAATCCCATGAAAAGATCAAAACCAACAGAAATGTGTTATTTAGTCCCAACCATTGACGTACCAAGATGGACAAGGTGACAGCTCTCCAAAACTGAAACCAAATCATCTCGATTGCCCCCTGGTGGCTGGCTGCAGTATAGGTCATAAAGGCTGCTGCCTCTATGTTAGCAGATGGGACATGGTTAATTGACTGTACTTATATAGCACAGTTCTAGTCTTTTGACAACTCAAGGCGCTGTACACTACATGCCACACTCACCCATCTGCACACATTTATGTACACACTGATGGCCGCGGCAGCTGCCATGCAAGGTGCCAACTGCTCATTAGAAACAGAAACTAGGGTGTAAACACCGATGTACAGCATCAGGAACGATTTGGGGTTCAGTATCTTGCTTAAGGACGTTTCAACGTGGTGGGACAAGCAGGGGATTGAGCCGCCAACCTTCTGATTAAGGGACGACCCACTCCATCTCAGAGCTACAGTGTTAGTGTTAAAATACACATCAAATAATTTTTTCCCCATTTTAGGTAGTTCTTATCACACCAATGTATGTTCAAGTGTTGGGTGTTGTCCACAAGCATTGGAATGTATAGTATTATATTTTATTATTCAATGATAGCTTTTAGTAATCAATAATAGCAGACACTTATTTGATATGTCAAAAAAAGTAAAAGCAAGATGGGTGTTATTAACTGCCTCACTCTCCCCCCTTTTTTTTTTCTTTGTCCTTTTTCCTCATTCAAAGCCGCTTGCAATTATTATTAGCTAAATTTAGGTAGAAGCACAGTTTGTGTGTGTGTGTGTGTGTGTGTGTATTAATAAACAACACAACTTAATTCTTTTGTCAGCCACACACACAATTAACACACAACTTAGCCTGCTTCCAAAAGTCCATCAAGGTCTGCTCCGGTTGCGTCTCATCTGTCATGTGTGTCGGCTCGGAGGTCCAGCACATACTGCCTTAAAGTGGGAACTTGGCAACTCTTCAGCCAATTCTTTGCTGTTTTCATTTTTGTCTTGCATGGTTTCTCAACGAGCTCCCCTTATTAGCTCTGGGGACGTGTATTTCACAACACGACGTAAAAAACCTCCTTGGGCACCCTCCGTTATTGAGGGCGCGTGGTGGTTTATTGTGGAATTGCCGTTAAAGCTGGTTAGTGTTTCTGTTGTTCTCGCTTCTCGCGATACTTCATATTTTCAATTTACCGGGATGGTAGTACCAAATTGCAAGGTTGGTTTTCGCCTGGGGTCGGCCTGAGGGGGGGTGGGGGGTCACCATTTTCACCGGACAGGCCATTTAACCATCCAAATGATTTCTAAACGGGTTTGATTAAGGCTGAAAAAAGGTGCCAAGTTCCCCTTTAAGAGAGGTGAGTGCGATTACTCTGAGTATCAGGCTGATTATCACCTCACCTGGGTTGCTGCTTTCCCACAAGCCTTCCCCACACCCTCACTCTTGCGGCTGATGCAAACCACTTCCCACCTCCAGCCAGGCAGTATTTGTCGGTGGAAGTATTTCAGTGGGAAGTTGGTATTTAGTATTTTTACTCCCCTCTGGTTAGCACACCACAGCCTAACTTGCACCTGTGTGTATTTACTGTGCCCAGTCCTTTTGTCCCATTTAAGACGCGGTGGGCTTGGTGGATACCTGATTTCTGGACAGATGTGATGAAAGCTGACATACAATCTCTGTTTTGTTGCAAGTATGACTGGTCTTCACACTCACACACCACCCACACACCACACACACACACACACGCTACAAACATCCTCCATTCACGCATGTTAATCCACTGTAGCGCTACTTTAATCTCATTAACCCTTCACAGCCTTGCACTTCTGTACCTATCTAACTTTTAGTTGTATATTACATTATAATAAAACATGGCAATCTTTCCACAATCTGTATAATTAAAGTTTAGTATAGGAACCGTAGTTTTTTAGCTAATGACTATACCTTTACTATGATCATCAGACAGTATCTCTAATGCAGACAGTATGTGCAGATTACAGAACACAAACAGAGCCAGGGCACTAATACTGATGGAGGAGGGGTGGTGTAGGAGTGTTGTTGAGTGGATTAATGCTCCTGGGACCACATGTATATATACGGTAATGTACATGCAATTTTCAATCATTAATTAATCATGATGGGGCAACCATTTGCAATCTGTGTGCTTTTGTGAAACAACCCCCTGGCCAGTATTTTTTTTATTTGGTGCTCCGAAAGAAAAGGGTTGGACAGACGACTGAAAATGTCCATACAGTGCTGTAAGAGAATTCAGACTATGCAATGTTTTGCAGTTTCTAATCTATTTTTCATCCAATCTACACATTTTGATAAAGTTTTTAAAACTCCTCTGAAAATCTTACATAATGCATAACAGCTGCTTCAACAGAGTGGGGGCTGAAATATTCAAAATACTCGGTAAATACCCCAAAGTCCTGCCAGACATCTCATGGTCTCTAACGCAGTCAGTCTGCCTGATGCTTTATTCCAAACAAAGAGATAAGAGACAAAAAAATTGTGAGACATTGCCTCCTGTATGTAAGATTACAATAAACGTCTATAGTCTATACTTTGTAAATCAGGGTGTGCAGGGCTCTGTGATTTAAGCTGATAAGCCTGGCTTATTTTTACATGAAAACCTGACCTGGTGCAGCTTTAAGGAAGTTGGGCAGCTCATTGCAGGGTCAGCTGATGTCAGTCATTACTGGTAATCATCTGTACTTGATACTGGCAGCGAGTGATAATGGCTGTGTGTATCAGATGGACTCTGTAATGTGACCATTACATATTTATGGGTAATGACAGTGTGATGAAGTGTAAAGGTGAAGCTGTATCATCATGGGTATCATCCTGCCTTGGAGACAAAACAGGATGGACTTCCTAGCAATAAGTACGAGGATGTGCTGTAAATGGTCAGTAAAGCATCATTCACCGGTCACGCAGTTAAACAGAAAGAAAGTCCTGAAAAGAACTGAAAATAATAACTTGAATAACTTGAAACCCACTGGTTTGGCCTTTAGTCTCAGTTCCTACAGCAACCACTCTCTCCAGCTTATTTGCTGGGCCTGAATCCACTGGGCAGCTGAGGCGTCTCTGTGTGGAACCAGCATTTCACTCTGCTTCTCTATCTGCAGTCTTCCCTTGGCTAAAAAGAGAGAACTGCAGCTTCCTCTTCTAGCAATGAGGACGGATACTGCACCTGTGGAGGGGAAAATGAAGAGGCATGCTGAAGTTGCATTAAGAACCAGTTTGAATGTATGTGGTTTATCTTGCTCACTCCAGTCTTGTCTAGAATTTAAGGCTGTTCACTCAAGCCTTCATGCTAAATTCTGATTTATTGCTCAGATCAGATATTTTTGTTTGACTGTTTACATTAGTTTTGGCCAATGTCAGATACCAGTGTGAACAGGTCACAGTCTTGTGACCCGCATGATAAACGTAGATCATGACACAATTCATATGACCTAAAAGTCACCTGAATATACATAATGTAATATAAAAATCTGAGCTGTATCTGATTTGGACCACACATAAAAGTGGCCTGAATCCGAAATGAGAAGATCAGATCTGTCCTGTTCACATCATAAAAAAATATGCCACATATGAGCAAAAACAAATCCGATTTGGTCCACTTGTGCGTGCAGTGTAAATGTAGCCTACGGATGTATTCATATTAGTTATGTTTGCACCCCCTCTTCACTCCCCGCCGGTCACAAGTACACTTGTACTTTTGTTTATGTTGTTGCCAGTGCAGAAAAGCCTGACAACCACAAGTCCTCAAACTCAAATGCCCACTATTCATATTTGGTCAATAATGACCCTTATGTGTGAATGATGTTTTTAGTAAAACTCAATATAAACTACTAAAATAACAGAAAGGGGTACACATTATGAAGAAAGTTAGCACAAGAAAAGGATACCATGTGGAACTTCATTTTCCAGTGAGGCTATTACATCGGCACACAGCTGAAGAAAAAAAGGTGGAAAACAGGTTGAATAATGATCACAAGAAATCACTAACAAATGTTAGGAATTTATGATCTAAATAGCAGTCCATATCTGTGTTTTGGTCCGGTTGTTTTCACACTCCTGATTCATACCCTACCCGAGTACACATGAACTGTACTGGAGACCCTTGATGTGAATAGTCTCCGTCTATAGCCACACTAGCAGCTCTGTGAGGCTGTCCCTATAGTCACAGTGGTGCTTTGAGCTAAATGCTAACATCAGCTTGCTAACATGCTGATGTTTGGCAGGTATAATGTTTACCATAGCCACATCTTAGTAATTAATAATTTGCTAATTAATCACAAGCTTAGGCTAAAATGGGAATGTCATTAGTTTATTGGCCAAAAAGAAATTTTGAGCTGCATAATAATTTTAATACCTTTTAATATTTTAGTTATTGCTGGTAATTTTGTAGTGTAGAAAATACTGCTGGTTTTTGGGACCCCAAAAGGGGTTAGGGCAATGGGGCCTTGTGGCCTCTTAGCGAGTTAATCCGGCCCTGGAGTGGTGTAACAAAGGTGGTCTGAAGAAAAAGTAGGTGCTACAGATCCATCTGAAGTGATGGACTACCATTAACTGAATCTCCTATGGCTGATTGAGTGTAGGTCTCATCAGCTGTAAATCACCTCTAAAATGGGCTCAGATGTTAGATCTATTGCAGTTCTACATTTCCTGCTCTTTTCATACCTTCTTTCTGTATAATTTTCCAATGACTGATCTGTTCATTTCTACAGAAGAGGCCTGAGCAGCATGATGAAAGAGATTCTGAAGATAAAAATTATGACTGTAAAGGTTACCGAAATGTTACAGTATCCCAGCATGTTATTACAGAACATGTAGATCCTCCCCAGTCTATTTTCCCCCAACAGAAACATGAAATCAGCCCGACCACATACACAGTAAAGAGTAGACCATTAAGTTTTGTACTGAGCCAGCCGCCTGCTGTTTGGCTTGTTTAAATCTGCAGGACAGCAGGTCTGTCATTATGTGAGCAGGGCTTTGGGTGTGTCTGAGAGGCAGCCAGCCAGAAACTGGAAACCAGGCCACAGCAGCTGAAACATCTGTCCTTCTGACTTCAGTGTGAGATCACACCACCTCCTACTGGGTTCAAGCAGTACTACTACAAACTGCACAGTACATACAGAGGCTCATATTGCTGTTTACTATTGTATGTATAATGTGGACTACTACAGTGTCAGTACCTTACATTCAAAATTAAGTAAATAAAAGTGCAAACTCATGCACACTGCACAGCCCAGTGGGTATTCTGGTTTCATGTTCATTTAATTTCATTTATTTAAAATTATATTACTTCCCAGACATTAAAAGCTGTGTACCTAGTTATTCAATTGCTATACCAAGTTAGAATAGGCAAGAAAATGTGAAATATCATAAAGACTTTAAGGTCCAGTGTGTAACATTTAGAGGGTCTATTTGCAGAAATGGAATACAATATTCATAAGTATGTTTTCATTAGTGTATAATCACCTGAATATAAGTTTTTATTGTGTGTTTTGTTACCTTAGAATTAAATGTTTTTTTCTACAGATGCTGTGGGTTGCCTTCCATGGAGTCGACCATGTTGAACCGCCATGTTTCTGTAGTAGTAGAACAGACAAACTAAACACTGGCTCTCGATTAGGCAGTTTGCGTTTTTCAAGCATTTCCATAGTTTTTCCTTTGTGCTTGGAAGGGGAGGTTAAAGTGAGGGGGTTGCAATCTGCAACTACACACCTACACCGCTAGAAGCCACACTGTTCCTTTAAATAACACGACATACAAAGAAGACTGTTGTTGAGAACTAGTGATGATTTTCTCCTATACCTCCACCCATGCTGTTAGTAAAGATGTGATCAGATGAAAAGATACATTTCTATTCACTGTGCATCCAGTATAGGGATGAACATATTTATTAAGATGTTTTTCCTAGCTAAGATAGCAAAAATACTAAAAACAAGGGGAAAACTGCTAGCTTAGGTAAGTGGACAAATACAACTTCCAACAGCATCAACAACATCGGATTTGCACCGCCTGTTGGACTCCTCCACTGCATCCTCTCAGGGCTCTGTGAGGTTGATGATGTAGATAAAGTGGAGTGAGGCCGACCATGGCACAAGATCTGGTCTGAGATTGGTTGATGCAATCATGGCTGGAAAGCAGAGCCTCTGGCCTAAGTCTGCCACCATCTTCCAGTTGTGTACCCCACCCAGCTACCAAGTATCTGGCCTTGATCCGACAAGTCTGGCTTGACTCGTTAAAAGGAAAAGTAGGGTGTATTACAAGTTCTTTGTGTTTCATTTTCATTGCTCGATTAAAAAAATGCCAGTTGTTTTGCCAGATTATCTAAACCACTTCACATTAAATTTGAAATTGAGCACACTCAAAATGTTGCTAATAACCATTCATTGCACAGTAAAACCACAAGCTTGCACAATTACAGCAAGTACATTCAAAGTTGACCAACAAAGTTGGTCTGTAAACTGTTATGACTGTTTACAACAGACACTTTTCTCTTGTAATTTCACAGTTCAAGTTTGTTTTCTCTTCCACAAACATTTGATGAACTAGGGAGTTTGGTTAAACCTACTCAAGATAGAAAGATAGACAGACATGATTGGTAATCATGATTCTGGTAAGTCCTTTGCTTCAATGTCTCAGCCTTGCAGCACCCTCTGGTGGTGAAAACACTAATTTCTGGCTTTTGCTCGGACTTCATCTGTTCTACGCTGAGGCAGTTCATATACAGTGATCCAGAAATACCACTTTATAAACTCATCTACGAAGCTACACACATACTTACCTGTACTGTAAGCTGAATGTGAATACACAGCAATGCCACACCAGCATAACTAATAGTTAGAATAGAACTACTCGGTCCCAATCTTTTGAATTTCATGTACTACTGTGAAATATAATTATACACAGATGGATGTATGACTGCATGGCAATATCTAGGAATCCTTGCTCATGTTTTAGACGCTTTAGTCTTAAGATATTTAAAAAGCTGATTATTGTAAATTGTGTATGGACAATAAATGTTATCCTTATACTCAAATAAACCTAACTAGACTCTGACAGTGTCCACCAGTCCTCGGCCAGTCCCTGTTCACTTGGATTAGATCAGCCACCCACTGAGCTGACCTGGAGTGCAGTAAGATGTTCACTGGAAGGTTTTACATTATGAGCTCATAATACACTGTGCTTTGTTGCTTTGTGCTTGGACTGGACTGCCTAAAGTCAATATTAACTGTCTTAAAATGTAACATTTGGTTGATAATACAATTATACAATTATTTATTAATTAATAAAGAAATATCAAGCTTAAACCACTCTCCAAATTAGTTTTAAGGTAAGTGGGTAACACTTTATTTGGATAGTAAGATAGTAGAGTATAACATTTCAAGGGCTTATTAGCTGAGATTTAACAACAGTTTTATGATATTACACCGCTGTGGTTAAGGTTTAAATTAGGTTTAGGCACACAATACTTCTTGGTATAGATCTGTTAAACATCTACAGACAAAAACGAAATAGCTGAAATAATAGAAATACTATCTGTATGTGGACTATCCAAATAAAGTGTTACCGATAAGTGTAATACTTACAGTGCTTTTAAACTGAAATAAATATTTGAGTGTTGTGCCTAGGGGTGTAAGAAAACATCAATACACTAGATTTTTTCTTAAAACCATGTGTGAACCTATCGTGATGTCACCCATTGGTTTGTGGAGAACCGCTTTGAAGCTGTTTTGGTGTTATGGTTGTCACCATGACGGAGCCAGCGGAGGTGACATATTGTGAGTTGAGCTGCTCATATTGGCTGTGCAGATTCGACTGATCTGTAGCTGGAAACAATCTTATATTCCAGATAAACAGTTCACAAAAGTATGTTTCTGTAATGATTTTAGGTGAGAAATAGTCTGGATTCATATTTGATCAGCACTGCCTGAGTTTGGTGCGATAAGCTGGATGGACTTACTGAAAATGACTTTAAGCACAAGCAAAAGGTAAATGGCCAAAAGCATACCCTGCTTTATGGTCTATTTTACTCTAATAAATGGGACCATCATTTACTAAATGAACATCATCGTCTTCTTTTCCGGCTCTCAACGAAGGCGGTCGCATCTCTCTCTCCCTCCCGTCTCCCTTATCTCTCCTGCTTTGCTTCTCTAGTCTTGTCCTGTCTTGTCTCTAA
>NW_023339762.1:4816002-4818330 GCF_004916995.1 Morone saxatilis | reverse complement strand
AGAAACAAATATTGCCTTCAGATACCAATTCATATCTCAAGCTGAGTTTTTTCCACTGCTCATTCAGATAGAGCAGGCTGTATGGAGAGGCTGGAGGTTGTTGGTACTTTAGGGTGGGGTGATTTGACTGTTTGATGGGAAGGAAGGAAATCTAAATGTAAAAGGGAAGCTGTGACTAATACCTGCTGTTTTTAGGTTTGTTTAAAAAGATATAGCAAATACCGTTTCTGTGCTGAATATGTGGTTACAGGATTCAGGAACAGAAAGTTACCACTTTGCACTGAAAATATCCACTGGAGAAGTCCCACATCCATTTTTATTGAATATTTAATACCGTGATATAGTGCAAACGACACAGCGAGTAACGTAACATTAGCTATGTTGGGTGGGTTTGCAAACTTGTTGCATTGAGTAAGGACTGGACAGTTTCCCAGGCAGCACAGCAGTTCCAGACAGCGATATTCTCCTGCAACTACATGCGTTGATATTTCAGAATTAATTTACACCTTTTTTTATTGTATTGTGTAACACTATGGAAGTCCATTCTCACTCCTAAGTTCTCATATGGCAGCTTGGTCAGTCACCCTACACTACAATCTATGCATAGGGTCACTGATGGATGCGCTTGTCTGACGTAATGTTTTGGTGTGCTGTGAAGTCAGCGAGAAAGTCCGGATTTAAATTCCGGTTGAAGACCATAGATTTTATATAGTATTTTGGAGTAGGTGAAGGTTGGAGTATTAGATACTGTTGAAACTGTGTTGCAGGGAAGACAGGGTACTATTCAGCAACATTATTTATGTATATTGCCTTTTACCTAAAAGCAAAAACTGACCAAACTGTGACCTATATAATGTCAAATGTTTGTCAGCAAGCTTTATTTTAAGTGTAATGAGAAGTTGCATCTTCAGTATTGCTAGCTTGACCGGATGTTGTTGCTGACCATAGAGCCCTGTACATTCAAAACGGACGCCAAATGGAACCTACAGCTTCCTAGTTTGAAGCGTAGGACCACTGAGAAAGCTGCCAAGTGGTTGAATGTTAATGTTAACTGTTATCAAATATGTTGTTGTAACCTGAAATATGGCCTCTATCCCTCCATATTTTCACTATCACTATTGTAAATTTGTAAAGCTCTATATTAAAATTTAGATGGACAAAATTACTTCCAACAACAAAAATCTACTTAGACGTGGGGTCTGTATTGTGTTATCAATGCAGCATCATGCATCAAGGGGGCCGCAAGGCTCTATTCTTGGGCCTCTTTTCATTTCTTCACTCTTTTCCTCTTTTCACCTCACTCGTCCGGGTGCATATTTTTAGGGAGCCCCTAGAAGGATATCGCAATGGTATTCCATCAAATAAACAGAAAATTAAAGGGGACCATCATGAAACCAAAAAATATGAATATAAATTTCTCCCTTTTGGTTTCTGATTTTTTGCCATAATATTGTTATATTTTTCAGTGTTCTGCTTATATAATAAAATACATTACTGCATTATAAATGTTTTAAAAATGTGTAAAACAGCAGATAACACTGCAGAGGATTTTGTAAAGGGGAAATAATAATCACTGCATGATATAAGGGGGAAAATATAACTCCTGCGTTGACCGTAACTTCTGTAAAACTCCAAAGTTAACATTTTTAGTTAGTTTCACATCTACATGAAACCAAGTAAGCATAATGTATGTTTGTTGTGATTGAGTTTATTAGAGAAAAGAGAAGAGGAGGGGTTGTGATTACAGGACTAAAAACATCTGCCTTCATCAGTCCACTATTCATTTCTCCAGCTCTAAACATGCTGCTGCTGCTCCTACTGCTGCTGTCACCAGTGAGTTACACTTGAAATCCTACTTTTAGAAACACCTGATATTACACAGAGGATTTCTTCTTTTCTTTTATGGCTCTTTTTTTTAGTGCAGTCTCTTTATTATGCTTCTAAATGTCCTGTATATAACTTTAGTGTTTTTCACATGTGTGACTGCAGGGTAATGGCCAGGCTCAGCGTGTGTCAGGCGTGAGGAAGAATGGCTTGTGTGCGTGTGAGGTGAACTCTACCCTGTGGTCGTTCCCTGCTGTGAAGTATGAAGCCGTGCTGCAGCAGGTTGAGTCCTGTGGAGGATCTTTGAACACCCTACAGGAACAGGTGAGAACTAAAGTCAACCAGAATAATTTTACAGTGGGGTGGAGTACCCAAAAAAGATTTAATAATATATGAACCTTGTGTCAGGAAAACACATTCAGTCATCAAGAAACAGGAGTTTCTGTCTGTGTGTCCTTGCAGGTGAAGTTGTCCAGCGAACGTCTCCCTCAGATTCAGGCTGTG
>NW_023339762.1:4812100-4815902 GCF_004916995.1 Morone saxatilis | reverse complement strand
ATTTTCCGATTCAAATCGGTTTTTGTAACACCCCTAATTTATAGCTAAATATCATGATAATTAGTAAAACACACAGGAACTCTGCTCCCCTCCCTCAAAAAACCCAACCAATTTAAAACCCCAGTGTTTTGCAGTGCATCATTCAGATAGAGCAGACAGTTTGTGGAGGCTGGAGGTCATTTGTCCCTCAGACCGCAGTGACCGAATGATGGAATGGAAATCTAAAAGTAAAAGGGAAACTGTGACTGATAACTGCCTTTTTTTTTTGTTTGTGGGTTTGAAGAGATTCTTATACATTACGTGTGCTTCAGAATTCAGGAACAGAGAGTAACCACTCTGCACTAGTCATATCCGCTGGAGAAAGTTCACACCGAGACAGACTTTTTCTTGAATGATTCATTATGTGTTTTTGGTTATGTGTTGTTACAGCATTCATTGTGCTCTTGTAATGGTACCACAGGTATACACAAAAATGTTTAAGTGACTGCAGACTGTATTATCATGTTCCACTTTACCAGACAGATGATTCAGCTAATTAAGTAGAACCAAACAGCACACATTGTGTGTTCTCAAATAATTCATTTGACATCAGATGTTCAGTTTATAATTTGTAGGTAAATGCCAGAGGTTTGACACTAGGCATGACAGTTCTTTCACAACTTTGGTCCAGACTGAAATATCTCAACATCGACAAGATGGATTGCCATGAAATTTTGTATGGACTGGTAAAAAGACAACACTTATATAGCGTCTTACTAATCTTCTGACCACACTTTATTTTAGTCAAAGTGGTGAATATAGTGACATTAAAATTGAAACACAATGCACATTTTACACCAAACTTTATCTGCCAAGCATTTGCAGCTATCTTTCTTTCATCAAAATAATTCTTCCTATAATAATAGGCTAATAAAAGGCTTTTAAAGTGAAACATCTCCAGGAAGTGTGGACTTTCATTGATAGTACCTTAACACTTAAAGAACAGCAAAGTAGAAGTGACTAAATTTAGCACTGAGTAGACAGTCTTTGATGGAAAATGTTGTCAGCATTATCCACTTATGAAAACAAAACCTTATAAGAAACCATGTGGGAGTCACAGTAGGCATGAAGCATCTGGTCCACAGGGCTGTAGTTCAGGGAATGAATGTTGGGAGACATTTTGTTGATGAACACACTAATGTCAAACCTTTCTACCTCTGTTGTGGTGTCAAACTTATAGAAGATCTCCTCCACGTCTTTGTTGACATACCGTGTCGCATAGAGCACACCACAGGCCATGAATGTGTTGGTAACCCCCTGCTTGTAGACCGAGGTGCGCCAGGTTTGGCCGAGCGTCAGCGGTTCACCTTCCTCTACCTTGGACAGCACCAGGTTGCCAAAGTCATGTTTGCTGGTATAGATCACCCAGACGCCTGACTCATCTGTCGCCAGGTCCAGATCGGTGTACGGGTAGCATTCATCAAGGTGGCAGAAGTTACCCTTTGAGTTATACCTTGAAAAAAAACACAGGACAGAAATTATGTTTCTTTGGAACTATATAATCTTTCACATGTTGATTCATACATTTGTAGTTTTATATTCTTGTTTTGTTGTTCTTATAAAGCTACACAATTCAACATTTACTTGCAAATCTGAAAGATTTCATGACATGAATGAGCTTAAAGAGAGTTAAGTGGCGAACCTAGTGTCTTTGGGTAGCTGTAAGGTGGTAACAGCTTTGGTGGTGAGGTTGAATCGACAAACAGAATCTTGGTTGTAACAGTTGTAGTATAGGGCCTCTCCATACAGCACAGCATTGGGACCCTGGACGGTGTTAGTGGTTGGGTTAGAGGTGTGGATCTCAACATTACCTGGAAGAAGAAGAAGAAGAAGAAGAAGAAGAAGAAGAAGAAGAAGCAGGAGTTTATTAATATTAAAGAGTTTTGGGTGCATTACTTTTTTAAGGATAAGTCTGGTGATATATTTTTCTTATCGTCAGCAAATCCCATGAAAGACCCAAAAGAATAATGAATTCTAGAGCTTTGATCTGGCCAAAATATCAGGCCCGACCCAACCCAAGCTTGGAAAAAATTCTGTGCAAGCCTTGAACCACAAAAGCAGTTTTGAACCTGAACCCAAATTTCTCATTAAAATAAATAGGTAATTGAGATAGTTTATTAAGATCTAAAGTGTGCATGTAATAAAGTGCAAGTTATTATCAAAACTAACAAAACCTTCACTCATTAATTACAGCTGGGTTAGGGTTAGGGTTATATTATATTAAATATATATATTTTTTTAAATCTAATTTTGACCAAGCCCAACCCGAGCCCGACCTACGGCAGCAGGGTCTCATCGTTTTTGGGCCAATTCATTGATTCTACTAAGTACTTAACTTCATTGTTGTCAACAAAAACTATTGAAAAACACCACACTGTGGCACTTGGTGACATGTTCATCATTAACCATGAATACACACACTCTATAAGACATTTTGGCTCAATTTCACATTCACCAGAAAGTCTTTAATAAGTGCTCATTAGAAGTATGTATTGCACATGTATGCACACTGAGCTAAAAGGTTTCTAACATAAGAGTTCTTTACCTGGGGTGCTCACCCCAACAATGAGAGCACTTAGGCTGGAGTAGCGACGGACGTAGTTGGCATATATGTTGCTGGAAGTCAGCATGACCAGCCAATACCAGTTCTCCTTCCCAGCCTCTGGTTTGGGATCCCGACCCCAGGCTCCATACATGTAGGACCCAGGGTACTCTCCTTCTGTGTGCATCCTCACCCCAGTAATGTTTCTAAATTCACCATGGGGACAGTTACCTTGGGGGGAAAATATAAAATGAAGCAATGAAGAAAGAAACTCTGCCAATGCAGGGAAACTAAGTAAGTACACTGCCAGGCATCCACTACCACTTGATAATTACTTCCTAATTGTGATGATTGGTGCTGAGAGTTTTCCACCATTCATTTATACCAGACATTAGCTCTTAGTGAGTAGGGCCTGTTACAGTTCAGAACAACATTTGAAGTGTCACTTTCTGGTGCACACACAGTGGACAGAGAACCAGAATGGCCTCTGATGCTTCTGACAGTGTGGTGTGTAGTGTGGTTTTAGCAACATACCTTGTGGAGGAGTGGGTTGGGTGATGGGATAAAGTCGATTCCTGCACTGGTCCAGTTCTCTCTTCAGCTGCTTGTTGTCTTGTTGTCTCTTCACCACTTGCAGGGTGTCGTACGTCTCCAGCTGCTGCATCTCTGCTCTCAGGTCTTTCAGCTGAGAAACAGCAACAGAACAGAAATCCCAGTGTTTAGTCAAAAGATAGTAATTACCTTATTCAAACCTCACCACCAAACTCAGACTTATCTTTAAAACACAGCTCCTATATGGAATTAGCTTTTAAAATAAAATAGATCAGTACTGCATATAAAAACATTTTGTCTGACTGTTTAAAATGCAAGCTGTGAGGCAGATGACAATATTAGCAGTCCCAAATAAAGATGTAAGTGGTTTCTATACCTATCTGATATGCTTTCAGTGATGCATTCACAGTCAAGAGAGCATGTTTCATTTTTACCAAAAATACCAAAGATCAATCTAGATTTTGGTGGTGGTTATCACTCTGTGTGAATTTACCTGTTTAGTAGTGTTAGCAGTTAGACGCTGGTATCCCAGGGTGGTGCTGTTGAGCCTGTTGATGAGCTGTGTGATCTCCACCAGTTCATTCTCTATCACATACAGGCTGAAAACTGCATAGAGCTGTCCATCATCCTCCTTCTCCAGCATCAACACATCTTCCTGCAGCTGGGGCA